>NC_053022.1:7059410-7207074 GCF_003073215.2 Triticum urartu | reverse complement strand
CCAAGCATTTCAATTCGAGTACCTTCAGGGAAGGAAACGATGAGTGTACCAACCTGTAGTCTCCACTCCATGGTTCTTGAAGCAACCGTCCTTCAGATAATGCTATCTGCTCCCCACATTTCCCAATAAACAAAAATTGTGCTTCAGGTAATGCTACCAACTTTTGACAATAACTAATAAGCAGCTTCTCAAGCACAGGAAATATTATCCTGTCTTCTTGCCTCTCATTTATTTCCCACCATCTATCAAATTTCAACAGACCAACTAGCTGTAGCTGCTTCAGTTTTGGAAAAGTAAAGGATGAACCACATCTGAACAAAAATTGCAATCTTCCACAATAAAAAGATGGATCTCAACCATGTTTTGCAACATACCGATGCACTCTCCTCCATAGAAATGTATCTTCAGAAACTGCAGCCCATCATGAGGTTTGAAATTGTCGAGCACCTTGCTCTCGCAAATAGAAGTCCATCTTAATGTCAATTCTCTGAGATCCTTCTTATTTCCAAGATTTGAAACTTTTGCCTCTGCTTCTATAACATTCTCTGCCTGACATAACTCTGGCTTACCACCAAGGTTCAAATCCTGCAGCTCTGCAACATCACTGCAATCAGGTCCCATAACTGCTGCTACAAAGCATGTAATTGTCTGCAGCCTAGTGAGTTTTCCGAGTTCTGCAGGCATGCTCTTCAACTTCGGACACCCATCAGTGTAGAGATGACACAGGGAAGTCATATACTTCATTTTCCTTGGAAGTCGTTCAAGATAACGGCAGTTGGAAAGGTCCAAATTTTGCAAGGTATATAGAATACTTATATCTTCAGGAAGTGATTTGATATCACTGTATGAGAGATCAAGGTACCTCAGGTGATGAAGGTACTTTGGTTTCAGTAAAATCGATTCTGTCTTTATATAGAGCTTCAAGGCATGCAAAGATCTGTATTTTGATAGATGTTGCAATGAGCTTCGCACAGGACTATGGCATATCAGAGTTTGGATAGCAGGGGATCTTTTGTCCATATAATCATTCAAAATACCTCCTGTTTCTTCATATGGCAAGAACAAATGTCGAGCAGCATATGGAAGGCACTCGATTTGACTTAATTACTTATTTGCAATGATACATTCCTTTCCCATAACAAACATTGCAATATCATGCATAAGATCATGAATTTTACATGTAGTTCTGAAACGGTCCTCCTTGTAGCCTTTAAATTCTTATATATCCAGAAAGAATGCTTGATGCCAGCTCAATAAAAAAATGTTTTCCAATGGTTTCAAGACTATATTCCTCCTGTTCTGGGATAAAGCCATTTGCGATCCATAGTTGGATAAGCTTCTCCACATTAATCTTGTAATCCTTGGGAAATAAGGCACAGAAAGCAAAGCACTACTTCATGTGTGCTGGCAAATCATTGTGGCTAAGCTTGAGTATTGGCAAAATTCCAGTTTCCCCAGTGCAAATACTGCTCCTAGATGATACAGACTTCCACTCTTCCACGCTGGTCTTGGTACGAAGTACAGATCCCAGTGCAGTTGCAGCTAATGGAGAGCCACGACATCTCTTCACAATATCACCAACCATCTCGAGTAGCTCAGGAGGCCTTTCTTTCTTTGGACTGAATGCTCTGGCCTCAATAATTTCCTCTATGAAGTTATCCTTCAAAACATTGAGATTGTAGGTTCTATCTGCACCCATAATCTCAGCAACTTGTTTATCACGGGTTGTTGTCAACACTGCACTACCCATACCACCATGCTGAAGGCAGACCTTCAGCCTTTCCCACTTATGGACCTCTCTATTCCAGACATCATCCAATACAAGGAGATACCTCTGCCCGCTGACCAATTTTTGAAGTCTATCTAGTGGTGATTTGTCTGTATCTTCATTCTTCTTGGGAGATGCTTCGACTATACTCTTAGCCAGGGAGTTCACATCAAATATATTAGAGATACAAACCCAGAGCAGCAACTGAAAATGCTTCTGAATATCAGGTCCGTTGTATATAAGTTGTGCTAATGTGGTCTTGCCAAGGCCCCCCATTCCAACAACGGGAACAACTACAAGATCCGAGCTGCTAGCTTGACCAAGTAGTATATCAACAATCTTCTTCTTATCTTCGTGTCTGGACTGGCTAGCAATTTTTCGTGGGTCGGTGATAACATAATCAGTCTGCCTCCACTGCTTCGAAACCGGTGGCTGTGGTCGGTACTTGAACCTAAAGGCATGCATCTCTGCTACGAGGACTTCAATGGCCTGTAGAATCTGGTAAAGCTTGCGACCCATCTTGTAACGGAACACAATACGGTTGTGAATAGGGAACAGTTTTGTTGCATTGGAGCCAAGCTTCGTGTAGTGCCCCTTCTTCTTGGCTTCACGGCGGAGTGCTTCATACTTTAATTCATTGAACACTTCATTCGCCTCATAGGCCACTGTCTTGAGCTCCTGGAGCCAAGCTTTCGCTCCTTCTCTGTGTGCCGTGGCCTGCTCCTCGGCATCGGTGATGACATCGAGAATGTCCGGGAGCTTGCGTTTGAGAATCTTGTGCTGCTCCTCCATTCCCTCCATGACCGTGTATTGGTCCAAGAGGGAGCTGGACGCCTTGTTCATCAGCATGGACACCAGTGGCCGGATGGCCATGGCAGCCACCAGCTCCGCCATTGCAATACACGAACACAAGTGCACTGCACAATTAATGGAGAAGAGAATGGTGTGAGCAAGACATGCATAGGTTGGGATCTGTTTTTGATGTGCGATGGCGGAAACGTCTTACCCGATGAGGGCGATGTGTACGTGTTTATATAGCAGGGGCGCACCTCCCTGTACAGCGCATACAAGTTGTTGGAGATTACATCTTGGAGAGAAAGAAAGATCTCTTAGATAGAGATAAACCTTAACAACCTAGTCTATCTAACTAGGACTCCTAACAACCGAAGCAAACAAGATGGTGCGGCACATATGATGCGTGTTTGACACCCCACCTTAATCACAACTTCATTAAGTTGAGATTATGTCTGAAGTTCTCAAAGCTCCTCACAGGTAAAGCCTTAGTAAAACCATCTACAAGCTAATCTTTGGAATGAATGAAGCGAATATCAAGTTGCTTTTGAGCAACTCTCTCTCGAACAAAATGAAAATCTATTTCAATATGCTTTGTTCTTGCATGAAAAACTGGATTAGCAGACAAATAAGTTGCACCAAGATTGTCACACCACAGACATGGAGCTGGTGTGTTCTTTATACCCAGTTATTTCAGCACGGATTGAACCCATATAATTTTAGCTGTAGCATTTGCAAGTGCTTTATATTCTGCCTCTGTGCTAGACCTGGAAATAGTGGCTTGTTTTCGAGCACACCATGAAATCAGATTTGGTCCAAAAAATATTGCAAAGCCACCAGTGGACCGCCTGTCATCCAAGCACCCTGCCCAGTCTGAGTCAAAAAAGGAACTGACCAGATTAGAGGATGATCTGCTGAAATCTAAGCCAATACTCAAAGTTCCTTTGACATATCTCACTATGCGTTTTGCAGCAGTGAAGTGAACATTGATAGGTGCATGAAGAAACTGGCATACTTTATTGAAAGCAAAAGATATATCAGGCCTAGTCAGGGTAAGATATTGAAGGGCTCCTACCAAGCTTCTATACTTGGTGCTATCTTCTTGACTCAAAAGATTACCTTCTGTGAGAGACAGTTTTTCTGAACTGGATAATGGAGTAGGTGTAGGCTTGCAACCTTGTAGACCAGCCCTTTTTACAAGATCAGTTGCATACTTTTCCTGAGAGAGATGAAGTCCATCTGTGTGCTTATTCACCTCAATTCCAAGAAAGTAATGCAAGTCACCAAGATCTTTCAAAGCAAAATCTGCACTCAAATCTTTCAACAGTCCTGTGATTGCTTCATTTGATGAGCTTGTCACAATGATATCATCAACATATATTAAAACAAAGGGTTTTTATCAGTTTTGCCATCGGCTGTCTAATGCTACTCAGTTTTGCCACTAAATGTTTTCACTAATAAAAAATGCCACTGCTCCGTTAGACACAAACTTGGAAATGCCATTTTTCACCATTACCGTCTGGTCAATGCACGTTGACTGGAGGTAGATGACAAAAATACCCCTGTCCCCCCGTCTCTCTGTGTTGACTTGTGGGACCATTTGTAAGGTGTGCATGAAAATAGAATAAAAATTGTCGTCTTGGGGTTTCGAACCCAAGACCACAACCTCCAGTAAAGAGCGAGCAAACCAACTGAGCTAAGGAGATGTTATGTTGCAGAAGGAGATATATCCATTATATATTATATGGAATAATATTCCAACACAACAACGTCTCGTATATTTTCCTGTTGCTAAATAGTTGAACTTCGGTTTGAAAGTTACTATGGACAACAGATCCGCACGAGCGGCTGGCCGGCTAGAAGAAACTGTCTGGTACTAGTAGACATAAACAAATGAGGCAGACCGCCACGCCCAAACTTTTTGATGGTCACACACTAATTGACAGAAACAACACATATGACAGCACGATCACATATTATTTTATATTTCTATGAAAATTTCAGCATGGTTGCTGCCCATTTTTCTGAAAATGACACAAACACAAAGTGGTTCACGGACATAAATAAGGTTCGAAATATCAACTTGTTGTTTTTTCAGCACACACAAATCAGGTTCACAAACATAAATAAGGTTCAATAACATCCACTTGTTGGTCGAAATATAAAGGTCCAAATTCTCAAACATGCATAAGGTTGAAAGGAAACATGTCCAGGTTCACAAGCAAAAGGTCACGATCACACAAACTTCACATATGTAGCTTCTTTTTGCTTCTTGTGTTTTTAGCAGGACTGTCTGGTGGTTCCGCATTTGCAATTCGAATATGCATGGGAGACGAAACAAATCCACTTGCAGGTCCATCGGTTGTGGTACAAACTTCATTTTGCATGTCCTTCCGTTTCCTAGTGTTCTTCACACTTTCCTTTGAGCTGTACAGAAGTTAGTCATGTTGCAAAAAAGAATGAAAATAGATGTTGAAAATACATATAGAAAAGCACATGTTCTTTTGATGTTACCTAGCAGAACTTGCAACCATTGATAGTTCAGGGTCGCCTTCTCCTGCCACAAAAGGAGCTTCCCTAGCTTGGAGGTCAGCCTCATCTTCTCCAAATGTCGGGTCAACTGGATTTGTGCACAATCTGGCAATGTGCCCGAAGCCTCCACATCGCTTGCACTTCCTTTTCCTGGCGCCCACGCCAGCACCTTCAGCACTAGATCTAATTCTAGTCTTCCTTGGTCGGCCTTTTGGCCTCCTCAACACTGGAGCATGTAGTTTGAAGCCAGGGTCAACAATGTCCCAGTGTTGCTTGCCTACCATTGCAGGTATGTTGTCCGCATACGCAGCCTTAAATTTTGCAACGGAGTAGAACTCATGTACATATGGTTCAATTTCTGATACTGGACCTCGTAGTGAAGTAATAAAGTACAGGGCATGGATACATGGCAAACCCTTGACCTGCCATTGCCTGCAGCCGCTACATGTTTCCTTTGCGATGTCAACAGGGTACCTCCATTCCCTATTCTCTTTGTCCACTGCAGTAATTTCTGCCTCAACATCACTGCGTCTAATTACCATCATCTTCAGCCCTAAAAAAACACAAAACATTAATTATTGAATTGAGTTGTTATGAAATTAATCAATTGAAAGAGTACAAGATATTTACCTTTGGATTCGGCATGCAGTGCCTTTATCACACTTGGTATTAGGAGATGGCCAAGCCATTTTTCTAATGCTATCCTCATCCGCAGATCAAACTTCTCCATTATCATCTGCCTAATCTTGTCCAACATGTCGACAACAAGAAGAGACTTAACTTTTCTGACTTTTCTATTAAATGACTCTGCGAGGTTGTTGTTGACGTAGTCAACCTTGCATATTTCATTGAACTTGCTTCTATACCATATCTTTGTGTGGTGTTCAGCCATATATTTTTGGACACTCTTCTTAGCAAGGATCTGTTTCATATGCCAGTTGTGCTTTCTAGAGCTGAAAGTTAAGCTTGCAGCCCAAAGATTATCATCATAGACCTTGCCCTTGAATTTTTTTTGAAAATTTGCAGCAAGATGCCTCATACACTCCCTATGCTCCACTCCAGGCCACACTTGTTCTACTGCTGTCTCTAAACCTTTGCAAGCGTTAGTGTGTATGACTAGTCCTTCAGGATGCCCAATAAGCCCACGCAGATTTTGAAGAAACCAAGCCCAACTTTCAGATGATTCTGTCTCTAGCACCCCATATGCAACTGGGTAAAGCCAATTACGGCCATCAATGGCACAAGCAGAAGCTAGTTGCCCTTTGAATCTCCCATTTAGTGCAGTTGAGTCTACGGCCAAGTATGGTCGACATCCATTTAAAAAGCCTTGCCAACATGCCTTGAATGAAACAAACACCCTCCTAAAGCATTCCTTCTCCCTCACTTTTCCTTTGATCTTGTACTTTACAGTTTCTTTGTCTATTTCCACTACACTACCAAGAGAACACTTCTCCACCTTAGCCTTGAAACTATAGAGACGATGGAAGCTATCTTCCCATTTTCCACTAATCATATCCATTGCTTTGTCTTTACCACGAGATACACGCATGTATGGCACCGTGAAGTGGTACTTCTCATGGATCTTCTCTTGAAGAGCAGTAGGGCCAATATCTGGGTTCTTTCTCACCCACTCCAGCACAACATCAGCAACCCACCTGCTCTTTGCCGGCTTGAACTTCTCACTTCTCATCTTAGTTGGGCATGTATGAGAGAAAGGACACACCTTGATCTGTAGGAAACAACAAAATCAGTTAGTATGTTAAACTTGCCACATTTGTATAGTTACCAGTTCCACAAAATAAAGGGTACAATAAACAAATCAATTAGATGTTAGCAAGTTATACCTGAAATATTGTGCTATTCCTCATATAAGAGTCATGAATTCTCCACTTACACCTCTTATATGCACAACTTGCTCTCAGCCTCTTAGAATCACTCTTTTCGACTGTATAGTCAAATTCACGTTTAACTGCAAAAGTAGAAAGTGCATTCTTGCAGTCCAACAAAGAGGGGAATACCGAGCCTTCTGCAAATAATGGGTTCTCCTTGTTATATACTACAACAAGTCTGTCCTCCTCCTCCTCTTCCTCTTCATCAACTAAACCCATGTCTCTATTCTCTTCTTCCTCTTCAGTGTCAGTGGATTCATATGCTGGAGGATTATCTTCCTCTTCCATATCTGCCGAATCATCTTCTTTGGTAGACTTCTTGACCAAGTCTGGATACTGCCGCTCACCATCATTATCCGAGAGAATAGCATCATCAGGTATAGCATCATTAGTTATGTCTCTATTAGCATCGTCAACACTATTAGACTGCTTGACTCCCTGTATGTTGACTGTATCAACATCAACTGCCTGACTCCCTGTATGTTGACTCTCACTGTAACAAGGTTGTGTAGGTGGATTATGGCTAGGTGTGCTAGGAGTTTGGGATTTTTGAAGAACCTCAATTTGCATAGATATTTTCTTTGAATCTTGATGTTTTCCAAACATCAAAGCTGCATCATCATCACATACAACAGCAACCCATTTATTCTGCTCCCTGTCATAGTACTTCAACTCAACGTAATCACGCCACCCCCATGGATAGGTATCACACAGTTTGTGCAGCAAGGTTTTGTGTGTGATACTAGGTTCTACGAATAGATGAAAATCAAAGCCGCTAACATATCGCTTGAGACCATCGCTATTCTCACGGCTTGTTTCCATCCTAACTATCAGCATACAAGCAGTATCTGCATCCATCCTGACCATCAGGAACACAAGTACCAAATTGCACGCGATTATCAGTAAGGCAAAGTCAGCTACTACAAATTCTATGTACAAATTTCTACCTCTACAAGTTATATTCAACCACACACGCACACTAAGAATTAGTATACTCACAATGCAGGAATTTCAGAGCATATGTCATGTTGGGGCGTCCTGTGGCCGATGCAAGCCTCCGAT
Source organism: Triticum urartu (assembly GCF_003073215.2). Classification (NCBI taxonomy): domain Eukaryota; kingdom Viridiplantae; phylum Streptophyta; class Magnoliopsida; order Poales; family Poaceae; genus Triticum; species Triticum urartu. Next base: position 7,199,031 of record NC_053022.1, on the reverse strand, counting down.
TCGGTCCTGCTGTCCGTCGCCATTGCCGTGGAACAATTGCACTTCAAGACTCGGGAGGAGCTGCGGAGTCAGCCGGGAGAAGCGTCGGAGCTGCCTGCCTCCCGTGGCGGTGTCGGGCGGGAGGAAGAGCCGAAGCTGGGATGGGTGGCGGCACTCGGCGGGAGGCGCCGCAGCTGCGGCGAGTGGGGGCGCGCCGGAGCTGGGCGGGCAGCCCGGCGACCGGCGGTGCCAGGTGAGGATTTTGGCAGGCGGCGGCGATGACTGGGGATATTGGTTCCGGCTGGGGAAAGGGAAACTGCCATGAACAGATCGGGTCAAGGATTAGATAAGATTTTGTTTAGTTAGGTTCAGACATCTGTATATAAGGTCTGTATCTCCTCACAAAACAAATTGTTTCCATGGTTTAGTTGGTTAGCTTGTGCGCCTGTGTAGCCCGTGGTCTTGGGTTCGAACCCCTAGCCTCCCAATTTTTCTTCTCTTTTTCTCATGCGGCCCTTACAAATGGGATAGGGGTAATTTCGTCATCTAACTTCAGTCAACGTGTATTGACCAAATGGTAACGGTGAAAAATGGTCTTTTTGAGCTTGATTTAACAGAACAGTGGCATTTTTGAGTAGTGAAAATGTTTAGTGGCAAAACTGAGTAGCGCTAGACAGGCGATGGCAAAACTGATAAAAACCCTAAAACAAATATGCATGTGTTGAACTTGTTGTAGATGAACAAAGAAGTGTCAGATTTTGATGGAATAAAACCAAGTGCTTGCATTTTGTGACAGAGTCGAGAGTACCATGCTCTCGGTGCTTGCTTTAACCCATACAGTGCCTTGTCAAGTTTACACACATAGGAGGGAGTTTTCTTGCTTTCAAACCCAGGAGGTTGCTTCATGTACACTTCCTCTTCCAGAACACAGTGAAGAAACGCGTTCTGAATGTCTAACTGTCTGAGACTCCAGCCCCTAGAAACAGCAATAGACAAAACTAGACGAATGGTTGCAGCTTTAACAACTGGACTAAAAGTATCCTCATAGTCAATACCATATCGTTGTTTAAACCCCTTTGCAACTAGCCTAGCTTTGTAAGGTCAATAGTTCCATCAGATTTCCTCTTGATCCTGAAAACCCACTTGCAATCAATTAAATTTTTACCTTGCTGTGGAGGAACTAAGTGCCATGTATTATTCTTCTTTAGAGCCATGTATTCTTCATTCATCGCTTTCTGCCATTTTTCATCACCAAGTGCTTCTTCTAGAGTAAGAGGTTCATCTGTAGAACAAACCATGCCATATTTTGTTACTCGTTTGTAGTCAACAGGTTGTATTACTCCCTTTTGTAATCTTGTACGGCGCGAAGAACCAGCCAAATTTTCGGCCGCAGAGGATCCCGCAGCATGAGCAGGAGTTGCTGCAGTAACCAATCCCAAGGAGGATCCACGCGCTGCAGCGGCAGGTTCTGCCTCATTCGGATTTTCTATGGCAGATTCCAGCAGCCGTGTACGTGCAGACTCCGCAGAAGATCCCGCTACATGAGTGGACTCATCATGGCCACATGATGGCGAATCGGCCTCGGGTCGGACGCTGGTCGGATGCGTGGGCACGCGCGCACCAACACTGGATCCCGCGCCAGCTTCAGGCCCCACGTTGGTCGGACGAGTTGGGGGCCGCCGCTTGTAACACACGAGCTGGCTGGAGAAGCGTGCGCCGCCCGCACCAACTGAGCGATGACGCATGGCAGATAGCGATTGGCATGTAGGCGATGTCGTGCTGCGGCCCGCGGGTGGCGACGAGGCGTGCGTCTGGACTGAGGCGGGTGCACATGCAGGCTACACCCCTGGTGCATCTGCCGCCACCGATCCCGGGGAGGATCCGCTGCCCTGCAGGGGAACAGATCCCGAGGAGGATTTGTCCCCAGATTCCGGGCACATGAATATGGCTTCGGCTGAGGTTTTTTTTCACCATTTTCTTCTCTGTTTTCTTCGCTGTTTTCACCTGTAATATCACAAGACTCATGCATGTCATCAGTAAGAGGGTTAGTCAATAGTTGATCGTTATCACAATCGTTTCCCCCTTGATCAACACCGGATAGATGAGGAGGCAAAAGAAGAATCTCTTGACGGAGCAAAGCACCGGCGTTAGGATGAAGATCAGCAAAAGGAAACTTGGTTTTATCAAAGACAATATCACGTGAAATGTAGACATGTCAAGTTGCAACGTCAAGGCACTTGACACCTTTATGTTGATTGCTATACCCTAGAAAAACACATTGTTTTGAGCGAAACATGAGCTTGCGTTTGTTGTAGGGACGAAGATTGGGCCAACAGGCACACCCGAAGACACGAAGAGATTTCTAGTCGGGTTTCATGTGAAGGAGGCGTTCTAGTGGAGTTTCATTGTTAATGACTCGACTAGGGAGCATGTTTATGATATGAACAGCTGTGAGGAAAGCCTCATCCCAGAACTTGAGAGGCATTGATGCACCGGATAGGAGGGCTGATCCAACCTCAACTATATGTCGGTGCTTACGTTCGGCAGAGCCGTTTTGCTGATGAGTGTGGGGGAATGACACATGATGTGATATGCCAAGGGTTTGGAAAAATGAGTTTAATTTCTCGTATTCCCCTCCCCAATCAGACTGAACTGCAATGATCTTACTATCAAATTTTCGTTCAACGAGAGCTTGTAAGTTTTGAAAAACTTGGAAGACATCTGATCTTCTTTTGAGAAGATAGATCCAGGAGAATTTACTGTCGTCATCTATGAAGCTCACATAATAGGTATGTCTACCAACAGAACTGGGGGCAGGACCCCAAACATCAGAAAATATTAATTGCAAGGGTTTGGTAGAAACACTAGTAGATATAGGATAAGGCAACTGATGACTTTTCGCTCGTTGACAAGAATCAGAAATAGTTTCAAGATCACGCTCACCAAAATACGGGAGCTTATTTTTCCTAAGCAATTTTTCAACTAAAGGGAAAGCAGCATGTCCTAGTCGATCGTGCCACCGTGTTGATGAAAGTCTGGCAACACCATAGGCTTGTTTATTGGATCTTCTATGCTCCGGGATCAATGGGTAGAGTCCTCGAACGCATCTACCTCGATAGAGAATTTTCTTCATTGCCTGATCCTTGATCAAGAAAAAATAAGGATGAAACTCAAGGAAGACATGATTATCAATGGCAATTCTATGAACAGAGAGAAGATTCTTATCAGCACTAGGAACTAGCAAGATTTTCTTTAGATGAATTTTACGACGAGGGGTACTAAAAAGTGAATGACCAACGTGACTGATCCTCATACCTTCGCCGTTGGCAGTGTAGATTTGGTCTTTGCCATGGTATTTCTCCTTCATGGTGACCTTCTCGAGCTCATTGGTGATGTGATTTGTCGCCCCGCTGCGACGTACCAGTTCGTGTCGACGCCGTAGGAGCCGTCCGCAGCCGCCGCAACCTTGTCCTCGTCTTGAGAGGAGTCATCATCTTCATCATAGTGATACCAACAGTCTTTGGCCGTGTGCCCAAGCTTGCCACAGATCTGGCAGCGTGGTGCATCTGGTCTAGACCTGCTGGAGCCGCCGCCACGACGAGACTTGGAGTTGGTGGAGCGCCTGATGCGAGAGTTGCTAGAGCCGCCGCCACCATTGCTGTTGTTTCCTGAACGCCCCTTGTTGCGGGGAGATCCACGTGAGCGAGGGCCGCCGCCACGGCCACGAGATGCGGCATTTGGAGAAGACTTGAAGCCGCCAGAGGAGCCGTGGAACTGGGCCATGCGCTGGTCAAAGTTACTCAGCATGGCGTAGAGTTCGTCGATGGTGACAGGCGTGACGCGGGCGTCGAGGGCGGAGACGAGCGGCTGGTAGTCGACGTCGAGGCCATGGAGAATGTAAGAGATGAGTTCGTCATCCTGGATGGGCTTGCCCGCAGCAGCAAGTTCATCAGCAAGGCCGTGGAGGGAGGCGAAGTAGGAGGCGACCGACTGGTTGCCCTTCTGCGCGCTGATGAGCGCAGTCCTGATGTTGTTGACGCGGCTGAGTGACTGGGACGAGAACATGCCCGCCAGCGCCACCCAGAGTTCGCGCGCCGTGGTGATCGCGATGACCGCGACCAGCACCTCCTTGGAGAGGGTGCTCAGCAAATAGCCAAGCACCTGTTGATTCTCCCGGACCCAGAGTGGGTGGAGAGGGTTGGGCTCAGAAGTCTCCTTACCGTCCTTATCTTTGGTGACGTGGAGTCTGGCCGGCTCCGGTGCGGTGCCATCGACGTAGCCGAAAACACTGACGCCCCGCGGGTGGGGTGTGACCTGCGTGCGCCATAGCACGTAGTTCGTGCGATTGAGCTTTTCGCTGACCTAGCCATTGAGGCTAGGGGTGGCGCCGGAGGATGAAGACATGGCTATGCACTAGATGCAATCGGGAGACTAGGATTGGAAGAGAAGGGCTCTGATTACCATGTGCGATGGCGGAAACGTCTTACCCGATGAGGGCGACGTGTACGTGTTTATATAGCAGGGGTGCACCTCCCTGTACAGCGCATACAAGTTGTTGGAGATTACATCTTGGAGAGAAAGAAAGATCTCTTAGATAGAGATAAACCTTAACAACCTAGTCTATCTAACTAGGACTCCTAACAACCGAAGCAAACAAGATGGTGCGGCAGATATGATGTGTGTTTGACACTTGAATGAACCACAAGTCAATAATCCAATCTTGGAGCCATAGTTTACCAGATTCTTTCTTAAAGGGTGCCTTCACGAGCTCAGTCCTGAGCACCCAAGACCAGCAACGAAGCTATGGCGAGGAAGAACGTGGTCCTCACCGACGCACTGACACCAGCTCTGGCTTGGTAGCAGCAGCAGTACAGGCTGGCTTGTGCCAGTGACGAGGCGCGAAAGCAGGCGGTGACTCCGGTGAAGCTACAACGGCCAGCGCCACATGGATGCGTGGGCAGGCTCAACTAGGACAAACAGGAGCTGAACACCTTGTCCCTCAGCATGGACACCCGTGGCTCCATCTCTATGATGGCCAACAGCTCGGCCACTAGAACTCAGCAGGAACTCCACAGCACACTCGGCACAACACAGGGTGCAAGCTAGTCAAGTGTAACTGTAGATTGGAGAAGTGTATGGTGTGAGCAAGAGGAGTTTGCTTGTGACTTGAGGTGTTACGATCTTGATGTGTCACGAGCTTTGCTATTATAGTTGGATCTTATGATGTTTCTCCCCCTCTACTCTCTTGCAATGGATTGAGTTTTCCCTTTGAAGTTATCTTATCGGATTGAGTTTTAAGGATTTGAGAACACTTGATGTATGTTTTGCACGTGCTTATCTGTGGTAACAATGGGATATCATGTGATCCACTTGATTTATGTTTTGATGATCAACTTGCGAGTTCCGTGACCTCGTGAACTTATGCATAGGGGTTGGCACACGTTTTCGTCTTGACTCTCCGGTAGAAACTTTGGGGCACTCTTGGAAGTTCTTTGTGTTGGTTGAATAGATGAATTTGAGATTGTGTGATGCATATCGTATAATCATACCCATGGATACTTGAGGTGACATTGGATTATCTAGGTGACATTAGGGTTTTGGTTGATTTGTGTCTTAAGGTGTTATTCTAGTACGAACTCTATGATAGATTGAACGGAAAGAATAGCTTTGTTTTATTTTACTACGGACTCTTGAATAGATTGATCACAAAGGATAACTTTGAGGTGGTTTCGTACCCTACCATAATCTCTTTGTTTGTTCTTCGCTATTAGTGACTTTGGAGTGACTCTTTGTTACATGTTGAGGAATAGTTATATGATCCAATTATGTTATTATTGTTGAGAGAACTTGCACTAGTGAAAGTATGAACCCTAGGCTTTGCTTCCTAGCATTGCAATACAGTTTACGCTCACTTTTACCATTACTTACCTTGTTGTTTTTATATTTTCAGATTACAAAAACCATTATCTACTATCCATATTGCAGTTGTATCACCATCTCTTCGCCGAACTAGTGCACCTATACAATTTACCATTGTATTGGATGTGTTAGGGACACAAGAGACTCTTTGTTATTTGGTTGCAGGGTTGTTTGAGAGAGACCATCTTCATCCTACGCCTCCCACGGATTGATAAACCTTAGGTCATCCACTTGAGTGAAATTTTCTACTATCCTACAAAGCTCTGCACTTGGAGGCCCAACAACGTCTACAAGAAGAAGGTTGTGTAGTAGACATCACCCCTCCCCAAGCTCGCTGAGGCCTACGTCGCAACCGCCGTGAGCTCCTTCCCCTAACCCCCCTCCTCCCTGCGTCGATTTCTCCGTGTAGCTGCCGTTTCCACTGGAGCCCAAAGCACCTCACTGCCGGCCATGTCGCCGTTGTGGCTACGGTCGTGCAAGCACACGTCCGAGCTCACCACTGCACTTAGTGCACTCCCAGGAGCCTAACACACACCCATTCATCTCCCTGTGCTCTGTAGCTCCATCTCGCTCAACACCCGAACGCCAGCTGCCGCCACGAGCTTGACTCCGGCGAGCTCGCTCCAGCCCAGCTCCTCCCACTTGCACTACCAGATGCATGCGAGCCCCAGCTATCCGTAGCACCAATCTATCGTCCAAATGGTCGCCTGTGGGCGATTTCCGACACGCTCTGCCACGTCTGGCCTTGCCGGCGATGAGCCAGGCCAACTCCGACCGGTTTGACCTGGGTTGACCCATTTTGACTCCCTCGTGAGTCACTAACATGTGGGGCCAGCCCCTAACTAATTTCTAGATTAGGATTTAACTAGTGTTAATTAACCTTGTTAATTAGCTGACTAGCTGATGTGAGGGGCCCAGCCGTTAGGTTTTACCTGGGCTGGCGTTGTTGACCTGCTGACGTCAGCATGACCTACTGATGACACAGTAATGTTTTCCTGGATTTTAAATAAATCTAAATGATTTATTTATATTCAGAAAATGTTTAAAACTTCTAAAAACCATAGAAATTAATCTATAGCTCAGAATGAAATAATTTATATATGAAAAATTATCAGAAAAATCCAAAGAATCTGTTTATGGCATTTTCATGCATGTTGGAGCAAACCAAAGCTATTGTATATGACAATTTTAATCCATGGTATTTGAGATGTCACATGTGGAGTTTGAATTTGAACCTACGGTTCACACCAACTTCATTTAACTTGTTGCTACTTGCATTAGCTCAAATCATAGCATATTACCATGTCACATTCATGCATCATATTGTTGCATTGTATTGATTGTGTTCCTTCTCTGGTTGCCGGTGTTTTTCCCCCTCGGTAGACGTTGTTTCGACGATGAGATTGAAGACACTAATGAAGACACAATGTTATCTTCAGAAGTGTCAGACAAGCAAAACCCCCTTGTTCATTCCATACAATCCCACTCTCTCGCTCCTGCTCTCTTTTACTGCATTAGGACAACAATGATTCAACGGTTACATGTTGCGGTAGTTGAACCCCTTTCCAGTGCATGACCTGTCATTGCCATAGTAAATAGATGAAACCCACTAGCATGAGTAGGAATTGTTTGAGCCCTGATGTGCCTACTCATTCATGCTTGTTTGTCATGCCTGCTACTGCTTAGAGTTGAGTCAGGTCTGATTCATCAGGGATGAATTGGAGGTGTGTAAACAGGTCCTACTATTGAGAGCTAAGTGTGTGAACACGATTTGGTAAAGGTATCAATGAGAGGCCATGTAGGAGTATATGGTGGGTTGTTTCATTGAAACCGTCCCGAAGAACTGAGATCTGTATGTGTGATTTAAGATCAGCTACTACCATGCATGGGCCCCTGAAATATGACCCCGCTCGACTTATTAACCCTCTTGTCCTCTATCCAGGAGTTGCAAGTAGTTTCTGGTGTTTGTAGTATGCTGGAGGCCGTGCGCAGCGCTGACCCGAGGGGTGGGCTGTGATGCGGTAGGCACGTGGCCCGGTGTACCGAGTCATCTGATTGGTGACCCGGGAACCTTGCACACATCGTTCGGGGCCGTAGTGGAAACCTCGGCTGGACTCCCTGCGGATGGAACCTGAATAGGCGATAAACCTGGACTAGGGACTTGTGTGGTTGGTCAGGTCGTGGTCTACACCCACGTCGGCTTTCGCTTGAAGTCTGCCGAGCACATGTCGTGTGCAGACGCTAAGTGCTGGAAACATGTGTGAAGAAGTACACCCCCCTGCAGGGTTAATATCATCTATTCGAATAGCCGCGTCCATGGTAAAGGACTACTTGGTTGCTTATACAGTTCATAGACAAGTGAAAGTGGATACTCTAAAATGCGCAAGATAAGCGTGAGCGCTATGGATGGCGTTCTCGTACGGAGACGGGAGCGGATCCATAGTGGTGTATTGATTTGGTGAATACGTGGACTCGTGTGCGGCACCTCAAAAGAGTTAATAGCAGTCGTAGTTCAGGATAGCCACTGAGTCAAAGTTGGCTTGCTGCAGTTAAACTCCACCACCCCCTTTGTTGATACTGATGCATATGTAGCTAGTTCTGATGTAAGTCTTGCTAGTTATATTTGTACTCAAGTTTGCTTAATTTATGTTTTTGCAGAAAGACTTCAGTCTCACTAGTAGTTTCACGTGGACTTTGACGTTTAGCTTGTTACCTCAGCTACGATCTTGTGCCCTCGGCAGGGCCTTGTAGATAGTCAGGCTTCTCAGACTTTTTCATTTGTAGTTATCTGTACTCAGACAAGTTAAGCTTTCGCATGTGCTTATTGTTTGTATGACTTGAATGCTGGGTCATCAGACCCATGTTTGTAATATCTGACTCCTCGGAGCCTAATGAATAAATACATTGAGTCGTAGAGTTTTGCTGTGATGCCATGTTGTATTTGCATATATCCAGCATATTGTGTGTATGATTTTGAAATGCTTGGTATGTGTGGAATCTGACAACCTAGTTGTTTATTCTTGGTAGCCTCTCTTATGGGGAAATGTCTCCTACTGCTTTCATTGAGCCATGGTAGCTTGCTACTACCCCGAAACAGTTAGGCTGGCCGGCATGTGTCCTTCTTCGTTCCTGTGTCTGTCCCTTCAGGGAAATGTCACGTGTTGTTCCTGTAAGTCCTTGTAGCTTGCTACGACTTGGGTTCATACGTTGATGATCGACATATTCGTTGTTGGGTCATGTATGCCTGTCTCTGTAAGTTAGTGCCACTTTGGATTTACGACTAGTCATGTCGGCTCGGATTCTCTATCATATGGATGGTAGCGACACTATCATATAAGTGAGCCAAAAGGCGCAAACTGTCCCGGGCCAGGTAAGGTGGCGCCCGTGGAAATACCGTGCGTGAGGCCGCAAGTGATATGATGTGTTACATGCTAGATCGGTGTGACCTAGGATCGGGGTCCTGACACTAGCCATCATTGAACGAATTTCACTAAGCCTCAGTACTTTTGAAGATTTTCTTCCGATACTATTAAACCACCCGTCCATTTGTTCGAGAATTTCTGACCCCAATATTCCACTTTGCAAACCTTTTATATTGCACGATACTTCTAATCACTACATTTTCATCCGCACTTCCAAATCGTCTCTGTTTGCTTTTCAATGCTCACATCATAAGTCCGGTACCTCCACTCTCTTTTGTCTGGTACTTCTGAATATCTGTATATACAGAAATCCCCACCTATAAATTAATCTCAATTCAAAAGAATGAGCCGATTTATGTCGAAAACGAGGTCAAAACAATGATCCAGTTTATGTGGGAAACCGGATCAAAAACTATGCAGCCCGAGGGTCAATACATCTTGTTGAAGCAGGAAGAAAAAAAAACACAAAAGCACCAAATACAAGGTTACAACACAACACAAAGATGAATGCAGAATCGGTGTTGTTATAACCACATACATGGCAACACTAGAAGAGGAGCGAGGTTGTTAATGGATGTATAGGATGCCTCAAAACAATACATATAAAACTCCGAGCAAGGATACATAGAGAGGTCTTCAATGCAACATGGAAACCACATACCCTTCATTCCTATGGTCTGCTGAAGAAAAATACCATCTGACTTTGTCATACGATTTTTCAAAGTAGACATTGAAATTGCCACATTCATGTTTTTTGGTGCATCCTGTGCTCGGTCTCATGAAAGATAAGTGCTCCACCATGGATGTTTCTCCCTCCCCTGGAGGTCATTTGAGAGGGTCGGACCACATGATCGGCTACCGGATTGAGCCGGTTAGTCTCTATTTTAGTACAAAAAAATCTAAGCATTAAGGAGGCAAATTGGACTTTACAACTAGATCAGTTCAACCTTCTTAATTTAGGCTGAACAGTTCCAGTTGGTTCGCATGTATAAAAATGAACATCTATATGGGATCTGAATTTTTTTTTTGGAACGGAGGCTTCAGAGGAGCCCGACTTTGAATTAACAAAGCCATCAACCGGCCAGGAGTACAAGAGCAGACCACGAACAAAGCAACGGCTAAAGGATACAAGGGAGAAAGCAGAACAACTTACAACGCTACACCTACAACCAGCGAACGGAAAATTACATTGAAGTGCAGCTAATTGAGGGTAAGCCCACTACACAAAGGCCCTGAAACGACTACGGAAGAAGCCACGAGGATCTGCAGCTGCTAGAATAGGTCGGGTACATGACTGAAACCAGGAACTGGAGAAGGCATAACACATGCTTTCTCTAACACCGAAGAGGAACCCTTCCCCTCGCCTAGGCTCGAAGGTGCCGAACCGTCAAAGTGTAGAGACGCTCACCCGAGAGCTAAAGCAAGGGTGGCCTCAAGTCCGGGCCAGCCATGGATCACAACCATCATCACGCCGGAGCACACACACGGAGGCTGCGACGCAGACGCCGTAGGGAACCGATGGAAGAGGGTAAGCCGCCGGGAGAGATGCCGAAAGGAAGAAGCTGCCAAGCCCCATGGCGAAGATTAAGTCCGAGGAATTCAAGAACCGGCTAAATCAGCACCAACGGCGCTGCTGCTGCCAGGAAGGGGAACCCGATCCCCTTCCGCCCTGTCTCGAGGGCGCAGACCCGCCGGGGCATTGCAAAACACCGCCGCTGAGCAACTTGTGGCCGGATCTGAAACCTGCACCGAATATATACGCCATCGACTCGACAGACGCCAGGCGCCCACCTGCAGCTGCTACACGCCCCCAAAGCACCAACCTTCCCCAGACGGCGCCTCCAAGGAGGACACGACGCACCAGGCGCCGCCGCCGCCCATCCCACGCCGGGATTTGAGCTTTCGCCCGGGAGGCATGGCCGGGGTGTGGATGGGAGCCCACGGCTGCGACTCCAACAAGCAGACCGACGCAAAAGGGGCGCCGCCGCCGCCGTGTTGGGAATACCAACAGGAGTTTCCCTCGGGCTCGTCCAGCACCACCAGCTCAGGGAGCACCCCGTCGGCACCGGATCCAGGGATAAGAGGCCCGGAATCAAGCGAATCCAGCAAGGGAGAGCAGAGAGAGGGAGAACCTGTCCTTCAGATCTGGAGAAGAGGAGGTAGAACCTCGCCGCGCCACGACCACTGCCTGCCAGGACCTCGCTGCCCGAGCAGCCGAGGGATCCGGCCCGCGCCTCCCGCGCGCGCTGCCCGCCGAAGGACGACGCCGCCTCACCAACCGGGCCGCCGCCCGGCTTCCGGGGCCCAACGCAAGCGAGCGAAGCGACGAAGCCCCGCCGCCACTGTCATCAGCAGTCGCCCAGGCGAAGCCCGACGACTCCCTCGGGTGACGGCAGGGGAGGAGGGGTGGAGGGAGCGGCGCCTAGGGAAACCCTAGGGGCCCTCGGGTCGCCCCGGGGAGGACGACGCGAGGGGAGAGGAGCGGAGGACCACCTCAGGGGGCTCTTCCTAACTGGTGATTTTAGTAGTGGTAGCTGCCTAGTTGGGGCAGCAAGAACTCTGGGATCATATGGGATCTGATTTGATGACCATGCGTAAGTTCTGATGGAACCCTAGGGGACGTCATCTGACATTTGGTAGTAGGCAGAGAATCACTCTCACCTCAATTGATGATGAGCTAGTTAGGCAAAAGGAGCCCCTCATGAACGGTATGCGGCCTAGCTAGGCATTCAACTCGTCCGGAAATGTCATGCAAAAAAAAAAAGAACGTATCTGGACTACAAAAAAATTAAACTAAAGGGGAATTTTATGTTATTGATTTATTTGCTAGAATATGCCATGTTTTTTTAGAACAGAATATGCCATGTTTTGATGGAGTGATCTTGCCCTACAAAACCGGAGAAAAGTTCTCGAACAAGTAGTTGAGTGGCTAATACAGTTGCAAACATGTTAATCTTGAATGATCCATTTGACCAACTTTTGGATAGTAACAATAGTGGCGGCGGTGATAGTGGTAGTCGTAGTTATATATGATAGAGGTAGTGGTAGCAGTGGGAGGGGGTGATAGTGGTAGTGGTGATAGCAGTAGCAGGATCAGTTGATTGTGGTGTAGAAAATTATAGGATGACTGAATATTGTGTTGTATATTGATCTAACCCGTGTATGGAGGTATATATAGAGGTACAATGAAGGGAGAGAGACTTGGAGTAGAGGACAAGGTAAACCTATCCTATCTCTATTTTTTATCTCTATCTTAAACGTAAATATACTTCTAACATGCGTCTCTGTTGGGTCGGCAGTTAGGGCAGTGACTGTGTCCCCTTCTGGTGCCTTCCTGCTTTTTTCTCTATTCCCTCCCGCAGTCACAACAGGAGTGTCGTGGACGCAAGTGACGAGGCGGACGCTATTGACTGGAGTTGTTGTCGATGAGTTGCTGTAGACGTAGCCACTAATGTCGAGGTAGCCGATCATGGTGATGTAGCCGTGGTCGAGGTAGTCATGGATGATGAAGCTACAAAGCCGGAGGCGCAAAAAAATGCGCTATGACGGAGCTGCAGATGTGGACGATGCACCTTGCGGATGTCAGAGGGTGTCGTCGGCGATGAGTCCACCGATTTTGCCAAGACCGGAGGAAGCCCATCGAGCACACATCGGTTTTGCCAGAATCGTGTGGCCGTGTAGGGTCGTCACTGTAGTGACGCCGTGTCGATGCAGTCGTGTCGTCATGGATGACGCGGTCGATGTCGTCGTCGTGACGCGGTCATTGTCGTTGTCGAGGTTGTGTCTTGCAGAAAAGTCTGTCAAAGGATGTTAGATGTTCATCTTGTGGACGAGACGGCGTCAGTGTGTTGATGAAGACCACGGTGATGAAGTGTCGGTGATGGCGTCGCTGCGGCGTGTCAGCGATGACGCGTCATTTGAAGGCGTCCCTCCATGAGGACGAAGTGTCGACGCCCTGTCATGCCGAAGAAGTATGTTGCTTGTAACCTGGCGTAGTCGTACAGCTCAGTGCAGGGATTCAGCTCAATGAAGAATATCTGGTGCAGATCATGTGCCGTTGTGCTCGGTGCAGGTACAGATAGGCGGCGTAGGTTAACACAGGAGGTGATGTAGCTCAATGGCTTGGTGTAGATGCAGATCGGTCGGTAGTCGTTCGTCTTGATGTAGATGCAATGGAGGCCCGTCTGGCCGTGGGTACCGCTCCTGCGTCGCCCGTCGATGTGCGGCAGGAGAAGGCACGAGTCCAAGTCTGCTGCATGTATCTCCTCGTAGGAGATTGATTCCTATGGCCATGTGCATGATTTCCTCAATGGATACGTTAGGGGCGTACGTACGCATGGCTGGATGGAGGTGGCTGCACAGGGACGTTTGGTGCAGCTTGATGTCCAGGGGGGCGGCAGGATTCTGTGCATTGTTGCAGATCCGATCGCATCCCTGTTGGAGAAGCCGCCGGCTGCTCTTCTTGAACGTGCTCGCGCGATGCCTGCTGGTGCGCGACGTACGCGGTACGCGGACAACTGGTTGGAGCTGTAGCGTCGAGTCCCCTGGCGAGGCCGCTGCTTCGTCGATGAACGTCGTGTGCACCAGCTGGAAATCGATCTATAGGTGGATGCAATCTGGTTGCATGGGGCTCGCCGCGTACTGGTCGTGGAGTTCCCTCCCGTGATCCAGTCTTGGTGTGCAGCGCGGTGCTGCTGAGTTGTGGTTGGCTGGTGTCGTCATCGACGTCGACGGTGTGTTGCGCGCGACGGAGTTGGTTGATGTAGAGGCGGGCGCGGCCGATGCAGGAGCACGTGCGCCTGTTGGAGCTGAGGGATCAAGAACGCACATCGGGTGGAGTGATTTGGCCGTCGTCTGCGACAAAGATTTCTGCGCTGATCTGCTAGGATATTTTCATCAGAATTTGGGTCTTCAGAAATTTATTTGGTGGCTAAAGAAAACCTAATTTAATAGAATTTCGAAAATTGAGTTGACCCAATCTATGAAACATATCTAATCTATGAACCAATCTAATCTTTGATCAAATCGGATGCCGCGCCCCCGGGGAGAGAAAATCAATCTCCTCAAGGGCGGCGCGCTGCGGAAGTGGTAAAGGAATCTATAATCGGCGTCGTGAGATGAACCGCTCTAATACCATGTAGAAAATTATAGGATGACTGGATATTGTGTTGTATTGATCTAACCGTGTATGGGGTATATATAGAGGTACAATGGAGGGAAAGAGACTTGGAGTAGAGGATAAGGTAAACCTATCCTATCTCTATTTTTTATTTCTATCTTAAACGTAAATATACTTCTAACATGTGGTAGTCGTAGTTATATAGGATAGTGGTAGTGGTATCAGTGGGAGGGAGTGATAGTGGTTACCACCATCTATTTTCAGGTCTTCAATCTAGCATATCCTATGGCACGCCAAACTAAATATGGTAAAATATACAAAGATCACTAGACATGCGTTGTTGTAATTCCAAATGAAATTGGCTTCAAGTAATATTTTGCCAAGCATTTTATGGTAAGGACTACAGAAGAGAGATACAACTATTTTATTTGACAGCAAGAAAGGCAGTACAACTTTGTGACAATTACAACATCCATACCATAGGAGATAGGTAGATGGTATGGATACATACCAAGAGGCCCAGCCGCGACCTACTCCCTCCGTCCGGAAATACTTGTCATCAAAATAATTAGAAAAAGATGTATCTAGAACTAAAATACATCTAGATACATTCCCTTTTATTTATTTTGATGACAAGTATTTCCGGACAGAGGGTATGCCATCCTTGATTTTGTTGGTACAGGTGGTGGCGCACTTGCCGTTGCAGTCACTCGTGCACTGCTCACTCGTTAGCCTCATGCAGTCCGCGCACGAAGAACTGCCAGAGCAAGAGCCATAGCATGACCGGGTCGCCTCACCGTCGCAGTTGCAGCTACCAGTGGTGCAGCCTGCCCTGCACTTGCCGATCACGGCAGACCGGCAGTCCTCGCAGCTTGGGACGTCGCAGTACTTGCGGCACTTCGGCGGAACCGAGACTCTGCACGTCTCTGTGCAGTGTGGGCCACACTCGCTGCACCGCATCGCCTGCGCCGGCCCTGATGCTGGTGCGAGGGTCGTTACTAGCTCTTCTTGGCCCACTGATGGGGAGCACCTCACGGTCGGATGGATCATCACGGCGAGCATGGCCGCGATGGTGGCCGCTTTGAGAATGAGAGCGAGAGTGGGTGAACCTACGTGAGCCATATCGGAGAAGAATGTGTGAAGATCAACTCTAAGCGTAGGTGGTGTGCATATAAAGAAGCATAGCGACGTTTTTATAAGCATCCAGGGACCCTAGCAGGTAGCGATAAACATACTATATGGATCCATGCTACCAAGTTGATTACAGGTACGTTGCTCCATGCGTACATGTCTTGTGCTTATTATTTTCCTTTTTGAGGTTCGTACTAGTGCTGGTGGTGGTGTTTCACGATGGCAAGGAGCTTGCTTCTCTTCTCACAAGGGCACCGACGCAACACAAACCAAGCACATGTCACCATACTGCACAAAAGAAAGATGGCTAGATATGCACGCTTGTGTCACAACCACTGGTGTGCAGACAACACATGTGCCACCAACAGACTCAATAGTTGTGGCAATTATTACTCGATCAGATCTCGATTTAAACTATTTTTTTCCATATCCGGCAGAAAGATAATGGTTTACAAGAGACATTTGAGTCATGAGGCAGAAAAAGACATATTCCACACCTCTTTAGGGGCACCTAAACACTCAAGTAACAACAACAACGACAACGACTATATCCATTCAATAGATGAGAAAACAAGCTTTCTCCCGCGCGCACTGATCCATGCAGCAATGTTGGCATCCCGAGTTCGATTCAACAGGGTTAGTGGTCATACTAAAGATGAAGCATGACTAAAGCATACTCTCACTTGATTATATATCTTTAAATATGTGTTATTTAGAATCATATTTTATAATCCATCAAATATTGATGCTAAAAAGTGAATGTAGTACCAAAGTAGTAAAGTGATCTCATGTTCTACCAAAAGCAATCATCCATCTAATATCAATTTTGCTAGTGTATAGTGCGCGTTGCCGGCAATTGCTAGACAAGCTACGGAGGCAATTAGACAGACAAATACAGGAACGTTCGCTACAACTTGCAGGACAAATCTGGTCATCTATGGATGAAAACAATCAAGTCAAAATTGATTGGCTCGAAGACTTACGATTAATGGGACTGAGAAATGATGAATAAAGTAGGTGGTGGCTAGTAGATGAACATGGGATTTTCTGCGTAGATGGTATGTGCCTAGATCGGTGATCACCTGATCCGTCGTAAGTTATTGAGAGGTCATTCGTACACTCGTAAAGGTCAAGCAATCGGGCCATGAGTATACAATTGGCCAAATAGTCTTTTGGGGGTTAAAATGGAAGGGAGGTAGATGGCATTCTGAGCCAAGTCAAATTACAATAAATTTTTTTATGTAAATAAAAAATACACAAATTAATCGAAAGTAATATGCTTAATTAGACCGACCACAAATATTCCTAAAATACAATAGATTCAAATATGCATTACATCAATATATGTTATGTTTAAGTGCAGCTGATACAAACTTAATTAATGAGATACACAAATCAGGTACAATGTCGTTTCACAATCCTCTCAGTGATAGTTTGGGCCTTAGGAAACGTAATACTGCCCGTTCTGGTGGTGTACTCTTCTTCGTCGTAGTCTTTCTTGTTAGAGACTTCATTCCCACTATACTCCTTTTGCCTCTCGTGACAACATGGCTCGACTTTGTCAGGTCGGTTATGTAGAAGCATTATCCCAACTATCTTTCATGTCCATCCTGCTGATCTGCTTCATGTCGGGCACTAGTTGGTCATTCCCTCCTTCCGGCTCTTCATGGAAAGGGTTTGCCGCTTCTTCATCTGTTTCCCCTCAATGTTTGAAACAACATCCTCCTCGTCCTCGATGTGCCTTGTCTACCGTGTATAAGCAGGCCTAAAATCATGTTTGAGCAATTCTTACAAAAACATAATATCTTTGTTTTACCCTTTCGATTCATATCTTCCGTCACCATCTTGAAGAATCCATTTATAGTTTGATCCATGGTATGAGCCGAGGCAGGGTATGTGCCCAGTCTAGAGAAAAGTGAGGCCATTCGTGCGGCCGAGGCGCCGTGCGTGTTGCAGAGGCGTTTGTGCGCCGTGCACGCTGGTCTGGGGTATGTTCCAACACTAATTTTTTTTCTCATGAATTCAATTAATGTCATTTAAGGATGAAACTTTACAAGCTTTCCAAACATTTGTCAATATTTGCCAAAAAACTTCAGAATGCTAATTTTTTCAGATTTTATTGTTCATACCGAGCTCATATTAGTTGGAGCTGAGGACACGTAGTGGTTGTTTTGATAACAGCATGGGTGTTTGGTTTTCATTAGTAAGAATTTTATCAACTTTTTTTTGTTAGAAATAGGCTTTTAGAAAGAAAAAAAATGTTTAGGTTGGAGGAGTCTGAAATGCCGCCATGTCGATGAAACCTTCCAAGAAGCTGAACCCGGCCGCCAAATCCATGCAATTCACAGTCATTAATCGGTCCACAACTCTCTAACCGTGCCACAAGTATCGATCAGGCTAGACATTTCATTGATCGATACGATGAGGACGTTATGCTCCACGACCTAGAGGGAGACGATCAGCACCGTGCCGTCAGGGAGGACCACGAGGTCGCCAGCAGGTGCAGCCGCTTCCATCCGTCACTGTCGGCGTTGGCGGCTGCCATCCGTCGCCGTCCCCGTTGCCCCTAGCTTCTGCCATCTGACACCGTCACCGTCTGTCGCCGTCCCCGTTGCCGTTAGCTTCTGCCATCTGTCGCTGTTACCGTCGGCTGCCATCCGCCGTCCTCCGGGCTCATGACGTTGCATGTGGAGAGTCGCCACCCGGAAGAAAATCCTGTACGACCAGGTCGCACATGCACAAACGAGAGACCGGCCCACCTCTCCATGCGACACATGGCATACCGAATCTCAAAGCAGCGTTCATCGTTTCCAAGTTTTAGACCACCTCCGACGACCAGATAAACCATCGTCATCTCTACCCATCTCGCCGGCGACGGCACATAATTTGGCACAGCTCGCCGACGGGGAAAAGCATATGGGGGCGGAGCAAGGAACACAAATGACAACCTGCCCATCGGACGTCCTCTGCGCACAACTCGCCGACGGGGAAAAGCATCAGGGCCGGAGCCGCGAGTTGCGCCGCCGCCGAGCCTGGACGTTGCCGGCGGTGATGGAGCACGCCGAGGTAGGGAGATGCACCTATCTTCGAGGAGCGCACCTGCGACGATGCGGCGAGCAGCCGAGGTGGATCACACCGGCGGCGGCTGGAGATGGGCATCGAGTCTGATCTTTACAAATTGGGATTTGGCAAAGGGATTAATGGCTGCTTTGAGATTCGGTATGCCACGTGTTGCATGGAGAGGTGGGTCTCCCGTTTGTGCATGTGCGACCTGATCGTATACAATTTTCTTACCCTATGCTGGAGCCTCACGCCATGCATGCGCTAGTACGTATTTATTTTTGTTGGAGTTAGCACAGCAACAACATCGTCCTTGGAAGAATCCTTTGCCGGCATCGACAGGTCGGTGGCAAACCTATCTGCCGACATCGCGAGAGCTACCAAACGCTTCTGCGTGCAGGAGGGCAAAGGAGAATGCTTGGACAAGGCGGACGCGTGGGCTGCTGCGTGCTCGGCGCTGGACAAGATCGAATCCTTGGCATGCACCATCGCAGAGGCCGCGATATTTGTTAGAATTGTGTCGAATATTGTGTACAAGGTAGGTTACAGTTGGATATGGAGTCGTGTCCTAGTAGGACAATTGTATCCTAGGCCTTTCTTATATAGCGGAGGTAGACACACGATATAACATATGCCAACATAATAGCACCGGAACGCAGGGGAAGCCAGCGGCATGCGCCGGTGTCCAGGGCGACTAGGTGCGGTATTGTAGCGGTGTCATGGGCATCATGGGCAGGAGTGCCCATAGTCGAGCCCCGGTGATGTAGCCATATCGGTGAATCTCGTTAATAAATCTCGGTGTTGTGCTGATGTGATTGCTTGGTCCTCGGTAGATCAACGGAGCGCCTTGGATTTATTCTAACAAGTGGTATCAGAGCTATGGTTGAAGACCGATGATTTGCGGAGGCGTTGATTCGATTCAGCGGAAGATTTGATGTTTCGATGGATATCGTGATGAGCATGGTTGTGATTCAATCGGAAGAGGCAATCATGGCAACTCACGGAGATTGGATCGGACTTTGCAAGCAGGCAAGACATGCGGCGAAAGATCTCGCGTAGGTTGATCGGGCGAGCGTATAGGAAGCAGCGGCGACGCGTTGCGCACAGGCAGGCAGGGCAGCAGGTCGATCGGTCGACGGGCGATGGCTGCGGAGCCCCAACGGCGCGTGTGTGGGCAGCCAGCTGGCAGAAGCCGCGAGGATGCATGCGGCGAGTCACGGACCAAAGCGGCGAGTCGGCCGGTCGCGTACAGAGACCATAGATTTGTTTGAAGAAAAAAAGAGGATCGTGTCCTTACGTGACATAGGGAGACAAGAGGCAGATCGATTCAGCGGAACAAAAATCCATTGATACGTGAGGGACGCATCCATCAGAATTAGCAAGGCAGGGCAAAGCAATTAGCCTAGCAATCAAGAGTTGAGCCATGACAGGAGCTGCTACACGTGAGGACCAGAAGGATTTTTTGGTTGGAATTGCTAGTAGTACGCGGAAGACCGGAGTTTCTGTTCATGTACGTGGGGCATCATGTGCAAAGCTCGGATATTTTTCGCAGGGTCAGCCATACAAAGGACTATGGCGCTAATGGGTACCAGGTTTGAGGTGGAGAAGTTGACTGGACTAGAAACCTTGGGTTATGGCAGACAAAGGTGAAAGATTTGTTGGCGCAATAGAGATGCTTGAAGGCGTTGCAGGAAGTCATGTCAGCTAAGATGGAATTATCAGGTGATGGATGGAGATTCGCGGAATACGATTTGGGAGTCTCAAGTGTGTCTTGCAGTCGGATATGTTCGGCTGGGTCAGACTTGTGAGTCTGACGGATCGACGTGAGTTGGTTGCTACAGAAGGCGGTGGTGAGATCGGCGATGACGACATTGGAGCGTGTTGCTGATGGTGACCGACTTCTGGGGTGTGAAAACACGTGGCGCAGACCCGAGGGCTTGTGCTGCTTCGACAAGACTATGGCGCGGGATTGATTCAAGGTGGTGTATACACGGAGCTTGAAGTCGATGAGGCGCAGGGGTGGACTGATCATCTACCATGGAGTCATGTTGAAGGTGGAGCTGGAATCTAGAGGACTTCACTCGGTGTTGATTGAGGGGTTACGGCGTAAGTGCACAGAGAGTCGAAGCCTATTCAGCGGGAAAAGCGAGGGACATGTAGTTCGGACTGGAGCCCAGTGGTCTGATGGAAGCGTGAAACTCGTCATCGATCGGTGATGATCGGTGGTACTCTGCAGTTGGGGTTGAGTGGTGTGGGTTCGCGACCCTTAAGACTCGATCGGGACAGCGGAGACTCGGCGCGGTAATAGCGGCGAGGCGTGCAGTATGCACGGACATGGAGACGGGCCAGGGCTCTGGTAGTCATAGATGTGGTGAGACAACTGCGAATTTGACTCGGGATGACTACAAGAAACGATGAAATTCCTTCATGTTTCAGACAGACAGTCGAGAAAGGTAAGTGATCATTGTGTGATGGCGTTGGACTGATACTCTGAAAGTTGGGACCACAAATTAGAGTAACAAAGAACTTAATTTTGCTCAAGCGTTGACTATGGTCAAGAAAAGAAGGGACTACAAGTTGCAAGTGGAATCACATGGAGTCTTTGGAGTAGAAGCGGTACTCACGGGATAAGCTCAAGTCCAATGTACATGGAAATTTGACGCATTCACAAATTCAGGGTGGTGGAGAATATTCGCCAAGGTGGAGTTTGTTAGAGTTGTGTCGAATATTATGCACAAGGTAGGTTACAGTTGGACATGTAGTTGTATTATGTTTAGATAGGATATTAGAGTCGTGTCCTAGTAGGACAATTGTATCCTAGGCCTCTCTTATATAGCGGGGGTAGACACACGATGTAACCTATGCCAACATAATAGCACCGGAACGCAGGGGAAGCCGGCCGCATGTGCCGGTGTCCGGGGCGACCTGGTGCGGTATTGTAGCGGTGTCATGGTGAGGAGCGCCCATAGTCAAGCCCCGAGGATGTAGCCATATCGGTGAACCTCGTTAACAAATCTCGGTGTTGTGCTGATGTGATTGCTTGGTCCTTGGTAGATCAACAGAGCGCCTCGGATTTATTCTAACAATGTTCAAGTGCCTCACCCATCCACATCCTCCACCCACGGGGGGCGAGATCCGCCGCCGGCCCAAAGGCCTCCTCCCACTTCCTCTCTCCCCTGCCGCTGCCGGAGTCCATGCCCGTAGCCTGGCCGGTGATAGTGGCGGCGGGGCTTTCCCCCTCGCGTGATGGCTGCGTCTTCCCTTGGCGGAGGCAGCGCATGGAACTGTAGGGCACTGGCGGCGTGGAGCGGCGGGTTCCCGGCGGCGAGTATGACAGCGGCGTCAGCGCAGGTGCGATACCGCGGCTGAGGAGCCCCTGTGGGGGTGGCCCAGATCGCGGATCTCGCCATACCCAGATGGATTTTGGCGGGCAAGTGGATCTGGTGAGCGTCTACAGGCGGGCATGGTGGGCCTGACGACGCCGGCCTAGGCACCATGGTGGTGCCATGGCCCGTCAGGCGGCGGCAGCCTGGATTCTCCGTCCAGTCCCCGACAGCGATGGCGGCGGTTCGTGTACAAGTGGCTTGATGGAGGTCCTCTGTTCAGATCCGGGTGAAAACCTGGCCAAGGTCGGCGTTGACGGCGCTGGTATGCGGCGTTTCCTTCTTGAAGGCATCGTCAATAAGAAGTTCAAGACAACTATCTGCTACCTCCGGGGGAAACCCTAAATCAGTAGATCGGATGACGGTGGCGCATTGGTGTCATTTCCTTCTTGGGGGCGTCATTCTTGGAGGCGTACATGGGATCGAGGTACCAGTGAGCGGCTTACTTGGTGGACCGGTGCTTCATCCTACACATTGATGACGGCGGATCTCGGCGGCGTGGCGCAGTGGAGCCTCGGCGCCCGATGTACGAGGATGGACTCGCGCAGGAGGACGACGATGTCTGGCATCATGGTGGCGTCGATGGCAGAGAGACCTGGCACGGTAGATGCAATCACTACTAGGGAAAAGGCTAGCAGCAGCGCGGGTTTTAGGCCTATCAGCAGCGCGGGTGCCCGCACTACCAATAAAGCGCTACAACTAACTCTTAGTAGTAGCGCTGCCTGTACCCGCGCCACCACTATTGACTATAGCAGCAGCTCTTTTCAGGAACGCGCTGCTATTATTTAGCTGTAGCGATTTTCCGGTCCCGCGCTACTATTATATTTTTCACCATTTCCCCATTCCAGCTTCGATAAACTGCAATTTCCAGATACTAGGTACTACTAGATATCAATTTCATAAAACATTATAGGTACTAGGTAGTATTCCCTCGGTTCGAAATTACTCGTCGTGGTTTTAGTTCAAATTTGAACTCAAACCACGACGAGCAATTTGGAATCGAGGGAGTACTAGATAACAATTTCATATATACTCAACATGCATCCTCAAGCAGTACAAGGTGACATCGACGACAATCATCATATTTAGTTCTAGATGATATCGACGACGATCAACATATATAGTTCTACATGATATCGACAACGATCATCATATGTAGTTCTAGATGATATAGCCACACACACATATGTAGTTCTAGATGATATCGACGACGATCATCATCCTCAAGCCTGGGCGGTGGGTGTTCCTGATAGTAATTAGGATGCCCTGTCCAACACGAAGATTCTTGCCAACGAGGAATCTCTTCCACCCAACCGAGTTCAAGTGTGTGCGACCATCTGCGTCCATGCGGTAAGTACATGTGGTGACGGAGCCCCTTGCGGTAAGGCGTAGTCCAACTGAGCCTTCTTCATTAGGCTCTATACCACAACTCATAGATAGGTTCTTTGGCAATCTTTGAATAAGAAAAACATATCAATTAATAAATAGCCTCACACATACTCTTGCAAATATATTTCTATTAAGTCTAGATTTCTACACTATCAAAAGATACAGTACTACGCATTTGTACTAATTAATCATGAATTCTACTAATAAGTATATATGGATTATCTACACTATTAATAGTTCCTTGGATTCTACACTAATAAGCATGTGATCAGACTCTACACTAAAGTATATCATCGACAAGATTCCACAAAGCATATCATTGGACTCTACACTAAGCATATCATCGGATTCACTAAGCATATAAATCGGATAATTTGCATTTGTAAGTATAATAATAAAGCATATATATCATCAAATTACTACATGCAGTACGTATAACATACCATTTCATGCCGATCGACCATGGTACTTGTCAGGCGGGTCACGAATGGCACCCCGACAAAGTCATCACGTGGTGGAATTATGTCCCATAGGTTGCACACCTCCTCCTCGCTCAGCCTCATTCTTTGAGCTATGATGGCTTCATGAAGTGGGTTCTCATCATCTTCATTGAGTGGGTCCTCATTATCTTCATCATCTTCGTCATCTTCATCATCTTCCACCAGGTTGATATAAAATGACAACCAGTTTGGGTCTTTCTGCTCTGAAGGAGAATCTGATGAACTCACCACCAGTAAGACGCATGCGAGCGAGGAAACGGGCCCATCCATCTCCTCCAATCTGCGACATATTGCGTCCTTTATCGACCTCCATAGTGTACGGCCCCCCAGGAGGCTCAAATGTCACAGTGTCTCCTGTCAGCTTGTTGAATTTCAACCTCACATTGCATGGGACGATCTGTGTAAGAAAAGCAAAATGACACAATGCAGTAATGCCAACACTAAACATAAAATAGTTGTTACATTTCATCTAATTTCTTACCGCCGCATGACGAAAACTCGGATGGAAGTAGATGCCGAACAGCTTGCCAGTTGCAAGGCTGCTGGCGCACCTTGACTTGCACAGTCGACATAGTGGTGCTGGTGGTAGCGCCATTTTCCTAAAGCAATATGAGCAAAGGATTAACGATTCACTTCACAGGAAACAAGTGGCAAATTTAACTAAATTGGCACCTACATTTTGCCAAAAAATAACTTA
The DNA here is from genome assembly GCF_003073215.2 of Triticum urartu. NCBI lineage: Eukaryota > Viridiplantae > Streptophyta > Magnoliopsida > Poales > Poaceae > Triticum > Triticum urartu. The sequence continues at coordinate 7,174,432 of NC_053022.1, read as the reverse complement.
TTACAAAAAAACTAAATCGAGCATACTAAATCAACTAAATCAACTAGCATACTAAATCCACTAGCACACTAAATCCACTAGCATACTAAATCTACTAAATCAAAATGTTCTAAATCAACTAGCCTACTAAATCAAGTAAATCAACTAGCCTACTAAATAAACTAAATCAAAATGTTCTAAACCAACTAAATCAACTAGCCTACTAAATCAACTTAATCATATCAACTAAATCAAAATGTTACATATGAAAGCCTACTAAATCAAAATGTATCAGGGAGGAGGGACAAGGAGGGGCGACTCGAGGAGGGAGAAGATAGTAGGACGGAGGAGGAAGGCGGAGCGAGGAGGGGCCGGCCGGCGGCGAGTGGAGGGAGGACGGATCGAGGAGGAAGGCGGAGCGAGGAGGGGGCGGCCAGCGGCGAGTGGAGGGAGGACGGAGGAGGAGGTCGGTACCGAGTCCAGCGAGGAGGATGAGGCGATAGCGGCGCAGATCGGGGGAGGGGCGATGGGGGAGGACCGGCGGCGCGGGGGGTGAGGAGGAGACCGTGAGTGTGTGTGAGTGTGATCTGTGGATGAGGCTAGTGAGTGTGAGTGTGATCTATAGGTAAACGCGCTACTGCTAAACGACCTATCAGTAGCGCCTTTCGGCCTGAACGCGCTACTGCTATGTGTCAGTATGTAAAAATAGACATAGACATAAAAAAATACGTTGATCATCAATGGTCTTTTTGTGTACAATCTGATTTGTCAATAGGAATCCTCGCCGGTTGGTTTAAGAACTGGTGAGGACTCCTATTGCGGCCACAGATCCTACACATAGAGTTCAATGAAGACCAAGTGCTTGTAAAAGTTGTAGAAGAAACATATTTAAGGTGGGTAAAACTCTCTTCACGGAGCGAGGTGAGACTAAATTTTTGTAGTTAATTTAGCAGTAGCGATTATTGCCTGAATGCGCGACTGCTACGTTATGTAGTAGTAGCGTTGTTTATTTTAACGCGCTGCTGCTATAACTGGCCTCGCGGCGGCGTCGTGGGAATTTTAGCAGTAGCGCTTCTTGGGGTGCACGCGCTACTGATAAACTTGTTTCAGCAGCGAGTTTCTATGGCCCGCGCTACTGGTAAGATTCTGTGTATAGGCTTTTCCCTAGTAGTGAATAGTACATCTCTGAAGATGGATTGATGGCAGGTGGCTGCGGCGGCCTCATACCCGGCAGGCGTCCTGGTTGAGAAGTGCGCCAGATTGGTGGATGCCCCATACCCGGCAGGCATCCTGGTTGGGACCTCAGGTCTTAGATGTTAGGTTTGGCTGCGATGTCTGTTTGGTATTAAGCCTAGACTATCAGCATCCCTACATCAGCTGGATAGGAGTAGCGACAGATGTTGCCTAGATGGTGGCTTTAGACTTACTGTTGTATTGCTTTATAAGATCTTATGTGAATTTTCAATAAAGTGGCTGCATGCATCGTCCAGATGAAGAGGCCGGAGGTCCTCCTCTATTTCTAAAAAAAAGTAAATAAAATCCTCATCCTCCCCCCGCCACTAGGAGGAACCGTAGCTGATTCATCCGTGCTCGGGGCTAGTTCCACTATGGATATCTTAGATAGATTACTTTCATATTCGTGTTATTTATTTTTGTTGGAGTTGCCTTGTACTCGTCTACTTGTGTAGACCCTAAAATGACTGTTTAGACTTTTTATATGAAAAAATACAAGAATATAAGGAATTTATTTCCGGAGTGTATTTTTTATATAGTTAGTGGAGTAGAGTTAGTTGTCAAATTCCTGGGCCTAAAAAATGTCTGCATGAATTCAAAAGACTTTGTAGGTGATTGCGAAAAAACCCTCCGCCCCACCCCACATGGCACCACCCGAGATACCGGTGGTGTACCTCACGATAGCCGAAGAGTTGTGTCGTGCTGGGGGGATGGGATCCATGGCGGCATCCCTGGCTGGTAGATCGACGCCGGGTCTGCAGCACCTGCACTCGTTGGTGTTGGCTGTCCAACTCGGCCGCACGGGTAGCGAGGTTGTGTTGGGTGGTGCCAGTGCTGCAAGTCTCCTTGGTGGAGGCCGAGCCAAATCTAGACACGTCCATCTTCTACCACCTTGCAGTCTCCGCCAAACCTTGCCTCTGTTTTTTTTAAAAAGGAGGATGACCCCCGGCCTCTACATCTGGGAGATGCATACGGTCACTTTATTAATTATTCTCGAGGACCTTACAAAGTATTATAACAATGTGTCTGAATCCACCATCTTGGCAACACATGCCGCTACTCCTATCCAAAATGATGAAGGGGTGCTAGCTGGGCCACTACCCAAACCACTCACCTAAACCTAACATCAAAAGCCGAAAGCCGAAACATATTCGGAAGTCCCAGCCGAGCCACATACCGGGTCTGGGGCACAATCCGGTCAGACGCACTCGTGTGTCGTCGCCGCCATCTTCCACAGGTCCGTTTTCAGATCATATTGAGGCTTCTACCTTGTCTGGCCACTCTGCCATCGACGTCACCATGACACCAGACAGCAACCTCCTCCTGCGTGAGTCCATCTCCATGCATCGGACGCCGAGCCTCCACAGCGCCATGCCGCCGATATCCCGCCATCGATATGTGAGATGAAGCACCGCTCCACCATCCCCCCAGCCAGCACTTACTCTAAAACGATGCCCCCAGAAGGGAAAGCGATAAAACGCCATCATCATTCGATCCGGAAGACCCAGATCTAGGGTTTCCCCCGGAGCATCCCGAGCCTGATGACGCAGACTGCAACGACGATGCCTCGACAAGGGAACGACATCTAAGACGCCGCCATCGTCCGCCATGACCGTAGTCGGCGTGATTTTCATCGGCAGTTGCTCCACCAGACGTGCGCCGCCGACGTGGCTGGTCCCTTCAACCGGAGCAAACTCCAAAACAATGCCCTAAAGAGGGACTACGACGCAAAAGCGCCACCATCGCTCGATCTCAAGGAGATCTAGGGTTTCCCCAGTAGTTGCCCGCGCTGTCAAGGGCCAGACAGGGGTAGAATCCCGCGGATCTGCCCAGTTGCCGACGAGTCGCACCCACCACCGTGCCGACGGCCGACCAGCGATCAATCCGGCCACGCCGCCACGAACCAATCCGGTCACGCCGCCGCCGTCCCTGGCAGCCGCAACGCACCAGATCGCAAGGCCTCCTGCCGCAGGGAATCGACGTCGCCGAGGCGCTGCCACCACCCGCCGTGGTGACCGGCCCGCCGCCACGCTCTGGCCCGGCGGCGCCGGCCCGCGCCAGCCCCACCCGAGCGAGAGGGCCCGAGTCCCCGCCGCCGCCGGTGACGGCTAGGCTTCGCCTGGCCGCGCCCTTGGGCGGCGGCGAGGGAGGAGGAGGAGGAGTGCGGGAGGTTCGGCGGCGATGGGATCTGGGGCCTCCCGGTCGCCCACGCGGGGCCTCTGGTGTCACCGAAGTTAGTTGTTTATGCACCAGAGAAATCAGAGGTGCCGGCCACGATAGTGACGCCCATGGGTGTCACCCCCGTCTTTTAGGTGTCGTCCAGGTTGTCCCCTTCCCTCTTCTCCTCCACCTTTCCGGTGTACCCGGTGAAAACCTTGATCCTGTCAGAATTGGGTGGCAATGATGCACTGGCATCATCACCGGCCCCGACGGGGGTGCCACCATATTGTAGAAGAATGAAGATCGACACTAAGCGTGATGTTATTTATAAGCATCCAGGGACCCTAGCTAGGCAGTAACTGCGTTCACCTGTCTGCTAAATATGCATACTTTTTTAGAGGACTAAATATGCATGCTATATGGATTGTATATAGATATGCTACAAGTTGATTGTTAGGTCATGCACGCTGCTTCATAAGTGGCCATGTGTACATGTCTTGTGATTATTATTTTCCCTTTTGGGATGCGTACTACTAGTGCCGGTGTTGTGTTGTGTTTCACGAGGGCAAAGATCTTGCTTCTCTTCTCACGTCTTCTGACATAAGTGGCATGCGCACCACATGCGGCCAATGTGCATTGTTTATATTAGTAGCATGGTTGACGAACTAATCAAGCGAGCAAGCAACTACTAGATACAGTATCCTCATGCTAAGCTAACATCACACCAAGAGGTGCTTCAGGTTAATTAACTGAAGAAATAAGCATACAGTCTGACATTAACTAGCTAGCTGCTAGTATAGACAGGCATTGCAAAGAGACAGGGTTCTCCGGTGACCATATACGGCGGCAGCTTCCCACAGAGACAGCGGCGGGAGACTTTGTGGAGCATTAGAGCACCTACAACCGGACCTGATCCTTAGAAAAACTAACGGTCATCCTCGAGAGAGCTAACAGGTACTTCTGCGTGCTCGACAAGGTCGACACCTGGGCTACTGCATGCTGGGGGCCGGAGCTGGACGCCGCGGCATACACCAGCGCGCAGGCGGCGCTGTTCAAGTGCATAACCGATCCGTCCACCAGCGACTCGGAGGAACCGCAGACGCACGGGGAACTCCAGCTGATTGATTCATCCATGCCGCCCAGCCTCATTATATAGCTTACTTAATTAGCGCGCTTTGTCTAGTTTCAGTTCATATCTTTCGATTCATATCTTTCGCCGCCTTAAAAACTCAGTTACAGTTTGATACATGGAACCGTTTGGTAGATCGAGCTGCCAACAAGGGGCACAAGAAAATTAAATAACTAACGAGGTCATAGAAATTTTTGGCTTGACCTTTACTAAAAATTGAACATATTGAGTGTCAGAAATTTTACGAAACGGAAATTTAATGAAAGAATATTTAATGTAATTAGTTCTCTCGCCTAGAGAGACAAAGATGACTGATCTAATCGTCGATTCATCAAGGCGAGAGGCCAGGATTACTACTGTAGGCCATGGGCGCGTGGGGAGAGTGATGTAGAGAAATAATTTGAATGGAGCAAGTGGTAGGTATAGGTGAGAGCGACGAAGCATTAACAACGAGCTGAATTTTTTGTAGCAACACTATTAGTGGTGTTCCATGTGTCTCACATGCGAGTAGTAAAGACCTTACTTGTGGCGTGCCACTTAAAGGCACTCCACTACCATGTGAGACCTCAAACATGGGCCCCATAGGAGATAGTGGTTGTGTGGTGAAACTCCCGACGCCACTAGTACTCAAAATAGTAGTGGTGTGCCAAAATATAAGACGCCATCACCAACTTACGGCGGGTCAGGCTGCTGGCCCCTACACAGCTGTGGAATGTGAAATGTGCCCACACCATCAGTATTTCATAAAAATACGAAAAAAAACACCGGTGGAGCTCCGGCGACCAGCAACACAGCGGAGCGAGGGTGCAACACGGATGACGGTGATCGCCAGATGTGGCAATGGTGTGCAAAGCTGTGAAGTGTGCAAAGCTGTGGCCAACATCAGTTTTCTTAGAGGGGCAAATGGGGTGTTTTTAGGTGATCACCTAAAATATTTTGGGTATAAAGAAGTTGTTGGTGCCTGTTACATATTCGGCAACTTTTCCTGAAACTGGTAATTTTAGGAGAAATGGAAACTGTTGAAGATGCTTTTATATAGGGCAAATGTTCTGATTTCTTGCAAAGTTTCATCAAAGAATGACATTCATGCGCGACATGGCAAAGAAAAAAAATTCAATGCTTAGAAAAAAGTTATTCTCAAAAACAATTTGGAGTGGTAATTTTATTTTATTTTTCTCAGAACTCCATGTATGTCATTTCATGATGAAACTTTGCAAGCATTCAAAACTTTTGTCAATGTTTTCCAAAATTTCAGATTGTTTTGATCTTTTTTCTATTTCCCGGATTTTAGTGTTCTCATATACCAAGCTCATATGAGCTGGAGCTGAAGACATTTAGTAGTCGTTTTTATAAGAACGACGTGTGATTGGTTTTTAGAAAACAAGTTTTAGTATGAATTTTAGAAGAAAAACGGTATTACTAACTTTTTCTTTTAAGATAAGAATAGGCTTTTAGAAAAGCAAGTTTGGGTTCGGGGAGTCAGTAACGCCATCGTGTCGATGCAAAATCCATGCAATTGACAGTCATTGATCGGTTCACAACTCTCCATAGAAATCCAACTGTGCTATTAGTATCAATCAGGCGGCTAGACATTTCAGAGGTGTTGTGATCCAGAGGGCGAGGCGGCCAGACGGCCAGCACCATGCTGTCGGGGAGGACCACGAGGTCGCCGGCAGACGCCACCACTGCCATCCGTGGCGGGCATCCGTGGTGCGTCGGCGTCACCGTCACCGCTAGCTGCTGCTGTCCGTCACCGTCGCGGTCCGCCGTCCTCATGACGTTGCATGTGGAGAGTCGAGACCCGGCGCTGGAGACATCACGCCGTGCATGCCCTAGTAGTTGTACCTGCCCTGTACGCAGGCCGTACTACAACCAATTTGACAGTTTGTTTCCTTCTCCGCCCAAGTTTAAGATCGCCAGAAACCGACTCCAAAACCAACACAAGTCCTAGTTGAAGCCGGATTCATCTACCCCTATCAGCGCCTTCGTACACCTATATATATATATATATATATATATATATATATATATATATATATATATAAGACAAGATCAAGCACGTACGTCCGTCCATAGGGAAACCAATCAATGCTCCGGGCCACGGCGATCGACATCGACACAGAGAGTTTTTCACGCAGCCGGCCATCACGCGCCATGGGGAGTCAGAGCGCCCCAACACCATCGTCCTTGGAAGAATCCTTTGCTGACATCGACAGGTCGGTGGCAAAAATAACTTCGGACGTCGCGAGAGCTACCAAACACATCTGCGTGCAGGAGGGCAAAGGCGAATGCGTGGACAAGGTGGACGCGTGGGCTGCTGCTTGCTCGGGGCTGGACAAGATCGAATCCTTGGCGTGCACCACTGCGCAGGCCGCGCTGCTCAACTACCTAACCAACAATCCATCCGTAACTTTGAGGAGTCGGCTGGCCTCATTATTTACATATAGCTTATTAATGTATTAGCGCGCTATGCCTACCTATAGCTAGTTTCATTATGGATGTCGTCTTAGAGATAAATTACTTTCAGATTCATGTTTTTTGTTTCGAGTGGAGTTGTCTTTGTACTCATCTACTCCGGTAGACCATAGAATAATTATTTAGACTTTTTTATATGAAATATATGTACACTAGGAACCTGTGAGAATTTCTTCCCACCGTGTATTTTTTAAATGACGGGTAGAGTACAGGAAGAAGCTAAATTCCTACTGCTTGACCCCCAAAAAAATCTCTACAGTGATTATTTCTTGTTTGTGATTCATACATACATGTTATCCGCGAGATACTCAAGCCTGCTAAACTGGTCTAGTGGTCTGAGCTTGGGCGAGGAGGAGAGCCAGGTAAGCCGGCAGCCGGCGAGGTCAATAATGTCGCTGAGTTGTCAGTCCTGCAAAATATTATACACACCTTATATATGATGGCAAACCATGAAACTGTAAGTAGTCAATGGGAAAGGACAATTATTATGGAGATCAAACGGCTACAATGATGCGCGGTGGGGTCTGGAGTTCAGAAAAGGTTTTCAGGCCCCTCCCAATGCTCCACCGTGGACAGGTGCTAAGCATGCCACATAAGCGAAAAAATGACATGTCACTACATTTAAGGGGGAGAGAGAGTAGTTTGGTGACCCCAGGAAGAACCAATGCTAAGCGCAAAAACCTAGGCAAACCACTTAAATGAAACAATTTGACCAATACATGAAAGACTTTAGGTGCTAACTTATTAAATAATGTGTGCTTAGCAACAACAAGCTAAGCACCTATGCATTGGGGTGTTGAGTTGCTAAGGTATTTAATGCACTTAGCACCTCATCTAAAAGCACCTTTGCATTGGAAGAGGTCTCAAAGAGAGTATCTAGGAGGACAGTAGTTGGAATTATCAACAACACTATTTTTCTGACAAGCTCTGCTTAGATCGACAGGCTCGCTCCCGTGTCGCTCTCAGCGGCGATACCGGGGCGCCCCCAACCGCCGCCAGCACCCTCCTCCACTCCCTCCCCACGCCGCCGCCGGCGGCGACTACCGCCGGCGAAGTCGCCGGCGAAGTCGCCGGCGGCGGCCAAGGCCTGCTCCTGGAAGTGGGGCTCGCACTCCTCCCTCAAATCCATCCTTCTCGCGGTTGTTCAGGCAGCTTTTCGACGCTGGATGCGACGGTTGATAGCCCGTCCTCCTCTCTCCGGCAAGCGTGCTGCATCTCCGGCGGCTTGCTGCCCCTTGGCGCTGTGCGCTCGGCGGATGCAGCGGATGCGTGCTGTGGGGGATCCTCCCCGGCTGTCTGTCCGGCTGGTTGCGGTGGCATGGCAGCCCGCCCTTCCTCTCTGGCTCGCTCGCTCCGGCAGCAGCCGTCGGCGAGCTGGCGCTTGGCGGCGTGGGATAGCTAATTCCCGAGCCCCAACTTCTCCCTTCAGATCCAAATGGTTCCTGGATGGTGGTGATGCGGCAGGGGGATGGCCATATGGCGGGGCTGTCTGCCCATATCCGTGCGCTGCATCGACTCAGGTGGTGGTACAACCGCTGGTCTGACTTTCTTCCGGTCTGGCTGGGCGCGCCGTGGTGCACAGCGGTGTTCGCCTGACGCTCGTCGGGCAACGTGGTTGGGAATCCCAGTCCGGTACTAACCAGATCTGGCGACTTCAGCCCCGATGAGTTTTGTGGCGTGGCGGTTACTCCGTCCGGTGGCGAGGTGGTGGCTCGCTGCTAGCTGCACAACAGTGGGTGGCTGGGAGGTGGAATTCTGGCCATGTGCGGCATCGGGGCTGTCATGGCCCAATATTTCATGGTGATGCCGGTGCGCGGTCTACCTCAAATAATCTGTTCATAGGGTGTTTGTCATGTTCAACTCGGCGAAAGCCATGCTCTGCTCAGAGCCAACGACTGTGATGCCCGTGGGCGCCACAAACCCTCTTGGAGGCGTCATTGAAATGTTGATTTCGCCACCTTTTGCTCAACTTCGGAGGAAACTTTGCTTCTAGGTCCGCCTGGAACCGATGATGGCGGCGCAAGCGTGCGTCGCCCCCCTTCTTGAAGGCATCATCGAGAAGTTGGCCAGGTTATTTGTCTGGTAGGTGGGGATGTCGGTGGTGTTGGTGCAACTAGCTCGGGGTCGATGGTGGTGTGTGTTGGGGTCTGGCAACAACACCACTCCGTGTTGTGGAGCTGCCATCTCTACCCTTTGTTTGTCTTTGGTGGTGTTCTGTTGGGGGGGCGGCGGCGGTGCCTTTGTATCGTCCCTGTTGCTGTGTAGGCTCAAGACCCTCCCATGGTTGCCGCTGTGTTGTGGCGAGCTTCGTGATCTTGGGATTGTCTTGGTTCATCTTTGCTTAATGATGACGCAAGAAGCCTCCCCAATTTGCTAATCGTTCTGAATTCCATTGGTGGAACTCCGAGTCAAGGTTCGTGCATGGCACTCGTAGATTGTGGATGCTCCTGTGTTGTGCCGTGGGTTCGGTATGCATGCCGGTGCGGTGCGTTAGGTTGCTCGCAAAGTCTTGGTATTGTGATCCTTCGACGACACCCTACATCTACTTGTGTCTCTCGTGGTGATGGTCCTTTTCGCCTGCTAGGTAGGTCCTGCCTTATCTTGGGCGTCATGTTCTTCTCATCCTTTTGTCATCTTGTTACCTGTACGGTTTTTCGGCCGGGCTTCCCTTATAAACGGGGTGAACTTGTTCAGGTTTTCGACCCGGTTTCCCTTATAAACTGGATCACTCTCTTGGCATAATGGCCACTTTGAGTAATATATTCAGGTGGAGGGACTCCTCCGCCGGTGATTTCTCAAAAAAAAAGTATTTTTCTAGCACAAGTCAATAGAGATTCACAGTAAGTAAATGTTACTATATTATTTTTTGTTTTCCTTCGTTATTTCAGACAAATTGGAACAGGATAAAGAGAAAATCAAATCAGTTTTCATATCCTACTCACTTAATTGATATCCCAAGTTCACGTGTAGTTCTAGTGTTAATGAGAGTAAGGAAAAAAGGAGCTACATTGAAATCATTATATCCAATGCTTTGTCATCCAAATAATATCTCAGAGTTGCCGGTCCTGCAAAATATTGTGCAAGCTTTAGATATAATCGCAAACCATGAAACTATAAGTACGCAATTGAAAAGGATAGTCGTTAACCTTTGGAAGTATGCCTCGAGATTGCCAGCTGCTAGCATCGACTATGGGATCTGGAATTCAGAGAAAGCATTTAGATGTGAGTATCAAAGAGGACTGGCCACTCTAGTTTCAATATCACAAGCTGATATAGATTTACTGTTAGTAAATGTTACCATGATATTTTGGTTTTCCTCCAATATTTCAAATTATCTTAAGATGGATAAAGAGATAAACAAATTAGTGTTCGTACCCCACTTTTTTTTTTTTGCAGGAACATATCCCTGTCACTTAATTTGACATCTTAGGGTAGAAGGTATATATAGGACTCCCATACATCTCTTCTTATGAAAACGAAGTGCACTAAAGAATCATATGATAGTTGTGAGCAAACCATCCAGGAAACATTTATCACATCATATGTACCACGTGAGTAAACTACATAATCATGTGACCATTTGACTTGCGTATTTAGTTTTTTATATCTTTCCTAGGAAGTAGCTGTGAACAGAGTGAATAGGAACACTATGCTTGGTTGCAGAAGAACGCAACAAATGTTCACGAGATAAATGTTGCATCATATATATCACCAGATAGTTTGCACAGACATGGGCACACACTCTTTCGAAGAAGGGAAACTTCTTTAATGTCTCAGTCTAGTGATTGGCTAAGAAATCGACTTTAAACCCAACAAATATCCTTGTATATATGCTCTATATATACTTCTGACCATGACCAAATCATGTGTATTACTCAAATGAACACAAAGTCATTTCATTCTACAGATCTCAAACAACAACATTCCATCGTACACAAGCAAGTGATCCTCACCAAAGATAACTTAATAAAGAGGCGGTGGATAGGTAGTTGACATTGTCATTTTTGTGGTCATGATGGAACAATACAACACTTATTGATAGAGTGCACACTCCCCAAATTGCTTTGGAGAGCGATCCATATAGCCTTTAATATTACTCCTCCAGTTAACATTGAATCGTTGTTTGGAACGTGGTTAGCTGGGGTTGAGCATATTACTGCGGCTCGTATTCAGATTGGAATATGTGCGCTCATATGGGCTATATGGAATTGCAGGAATCATATGATTTTTAACAGACAACATACTTTAAATTTCTTACAGGTCATCTTCAGAGTTACCGCATGGATCTGTACGTGGTCCTTACTCACTCCTATGGACTCCAGGGAACCTTTGGTTACTGGGTGCAACCAGTGGGAGATGGTAGCACGGGCTATATTCAACCGGTTCGAATGGCGGTCGCTTAACATGATAGGAGTCTAGGGAGCTTATCCTTTACATTGTCATACCGGTTGTGATTTTGAGCATGTACTTTTCTTTTCATTTTTCGCTCCACTTGCGAGCTGTAATAAATTTATGACTTTGTGCTACTTCGAGACTCTTTAATAAGATGGCCGCATGCATCATTATGATGCAGAGGCTAGGGGCACGCCTCCATTTCCAAATTTATTTTGCTTAAACAGCTCATGAAAGAGACCACCATTTGGTTCAAATCAATAAAAGCCAAGAAAAACTGCATTGATCTCCATCTTCAGTTTCTTCCGTCACCTCACCAGCAAGACATTTTCCAAAGCAAGAGTGAACATCACTAGCTGTGCATCTCCCACAGGGCAGCAGCAGAGGAAGCAGAGAATACATTAATTAGCAAATTAATTTTGTTATTCAACCATACATCACTCCATCCACACTGACAAAGATAAAATCACAGTTTAGAAAGTTTCTCAACAAGTTGAAGTCTTCTCAATTAAGCAATGCCCCGCTCAAACCAGACACATAGATAGCTCAAAAATATAAATTCATAGGGTAAGAAGAAATCTGTCCTAAATTCAGCACATCAGTAATGATATGAGAGGTGGAATAAGTAAGGTTAAGCCTCCCTAAACACATGTGCTCTCCTATCTATTGACAACATTGCGAAGGCGATAAATGTTAATTCTCATCCGATAAAACAATATCCATCCACCTCATTAAGAGCGCAACTCGCCTATACAACATACATACGCTCAAGACATAGACACAGACAAACAAGCAAAGAATCCTCAACATGAGGTTCTGGAATACCATTCCCCACTAGTTTAGGAATTAACTTCGCAAGGTACCTTAGTGTAGAACCAGTCAATCAACACTTAAATTAATACTTGTATAAACTTGAGCAGCCTGGCACAAGAGGTAAAAAGAAATAGAAAAAATGTGACAACCAAATTGAATCTGATAGCAGACAAGCCACAACAATCCATCTCGCGAAAGCAAAATAAGGAGTAAAGTTTACCACCTGTTGCCAGCGCTTGTGCCATCTCAAGAGAAAAATTCAAGGCTTCAGGTTCAATCAACAGAGTAAACAGTGTAGGGGAGAGTCTAGAGCTGGGCAGAATTGTGAATGGTACAACAGATTGCAGTTAAGCCACTGCAAGGAACTGACCAGATCTCAAGGAAAAGTGTGGGGATCAAGATCATTACTAACAGTACACCATGAAAAGCAGAGGACTGACTGACTACAGGAGGCTGTAAAGGAACATAAGAACACCATAACTTGATCCCCTCAAATAATTGAGCTATTTTTTCCTTTAGAAACTTTTGATCTATTCACTATGCCCCCTATGCCCAATTCTATCTACTTGAATATTTAGTTTTCGATTACCTACCAAAAAAGCCAAAGGAGAAATAGTGTGTTTGGTTGGAGTGATCTTGCATTAAAGGATTGGTGAAGAGTTCCTGAACAAATGAGTACTTGAGCGGTAACTGCTGTTGCAAAAAAATAAAAAAGGTTCATCTTATGGGTCCATTTCACCAACTCTCTCGAGTAGTAGAAGAACTTCATTTACATGACATGTTAGTTTCATTCATGTGTACGATCACTCGACGAAGGAATAAGGCCATAGAGTAGTCCATTGGCATCATAATAAATGTTTTTTTTAAAAGATCGTGACAACTGCGTGAAATTGGAATTGAATAACCTGAGCTAAGCCTGCAACTCGTCGTTTCAGATCAGCATGTCCGGGCAAAGAAACCCAGGCAAGAACAATTGAGAAATGGAGACATGTACAGGTTAACTACTAATAGTTAATGACCTTTTCCCTAGAAAATTCAAACCACTTGTGAAGTAAAAGAAGAGTTCCAGCGCGGCTCTGAAGCAAAGTTGCTGGACTGAACAAGTTCCCGCTCTTGCACTGCTCACAGTAAATATGGTCTGACAATATCACGTGAATAATTTTTATTTGCTTTGATGCTTCTCTGTCCTACCCCTAGTGTTGCGCTCTGCTTTCTCAGTTCATATCTCTGTAGACTTTCCACAATTCTTGCTCTGTGCAACATTGATGCCAACGGCGAGAGAATCTCTGTCAGCAACAAGGGAAAACAGTGGCAGTGGCTGCGAAGTGTCATTGGTAGATAATTTCACATTGATTTCTTTATCAACAAAAGTGTTTGCATCAAGAGAAGACAAATGCATGCACGAATGCCCTTTTTCGTGAGCTAAACTATATTGAACCATGCATATACATATGGATTTTTCATTGGAAAGAATCACTTTTTCCATCCACTTCCAGAAATTATCTAGTTGCCGACGGCCTCATCTATGCCGACGGCGCCCGTCGGCATAAATGGACATATGCCGACGGCCAAGGGCAGGCCGTAGGCGTAGAATAGCCGTCGGCATATGTGTATCTATGCCGACGGGGGCCGTCGGCATATTACGGCCGTCGGGACAGCTCGCGGTACGCCTACGGGGACCGTCGCCATAGAAGAGGCCGTCGGCATAGAAAGGGCCCACCTACCCGATTAGCGGCGACCGTTTGACGGCGTCAAAACTACGCCGACGGGGGATAATGGCGGCCGTCGGCATAACTATGCCGACGGCTAGGCCGTCGGCATAGAATTGCTAACATCACCGATCCGCGCCGTGGACACGTCATCGATCCGAGGGAGTGAGGACCTGTGGTGTGGCAGAGATATGCCGACGGCATAGCCGTCGGCATAGTCCTAACCCATGCTATCTGCCACATCATCAATCCGCGTGCAATGCCATGTCATCGATCCGTGGGATCGTAGCTCCGTGTGCGCAGCTATGCTGACGGCCTTGCCGTCAGCATACATTTTTTTTAATTTATATATTTATTATTTTGTATTTTTTCACAACATAAATGTGCCTTATCTAAACAAAAAACATGCCCCGATGGTATATCGATTGCCCCCCTCACGGACGTCACTGCCGCCGTGTCACGGAGGGGGAAACGGTCGACATGGAGGGAATCTGGTTAGAGGGGGGATTCGGGGTGGCCTTCGGGGTGTAGCTATGCTACCGGAACATCGCATGGGTCCAGATGCATGTGTGGAAGTGTTCTGGCATGCGTAGACGCCCGTCTTGGGGCTCCATGGTGTGGCCCCCTCCACGGAAGGCAGAGCCGCCGTCACTTGGAGGGGGGAAGGTGCGGGTGCGGTGGAACCGGAGGGAATCTAGTGTTGGGTTGGGTCCAAACCGTGTTCGGGGATGTTGCTATGGGTTGACCTATCGCAACTAGGTGGAAGAGTCCACCAGTCAAAGCCCGCCCGGCGAAAGTCAAAGGGCTAGATCTACTCGTCGACTAGGATTCGGGGTGGCCTTCGGGGTGTAGCTATGCCACCGAAACATCGCACGGGTCCTGATGCATGTGTGAAAGTGTTCTGGCATGCGTAGACGCCCGTCTTGGGGCTCCATGGTGTGGCCCCCTCCACGGAAGGCAGAGCCGCCGTCACTTGGAGGGGGGATGGTGCGGGTGCGGTGGAACCGGAGGGAATCTAGTGTTGGGTTGGGTCCAAACCGTGTTCGGGGATGTTGCTATGGGCTGACCTATCGCAACCAGGTGGAAGAGTCCACCGGTCAAAGCCCGTCCGGCGAAAGTCAAAGGGCTAGATCTACTGGTCAAGTAGGATTCGGGATGGCCTTCGGGGTGTAGCTATGCCACCGAAACATCGCATGGGTCGCGATGCATGTGTGAAAGTGTTCTGGCATGCGTAGACACCCGTCTTGGGGCTCCGTGGTGTGGCCCCCCTCCACGGAAGGCAGAGCAGCCGTCAGTTAGAGGGGGGGGATGGTGCGGGTGCGGTGGAACCGGAGGGAATCTAGTGTTGGGTTGGGTCCAGACCGTGTTCGGGGATGTTGCTATGGGCTGACCTATCGCAACCGTCAGACAACGAAGATGATATGATTGATAGTGATGATGAGACGGACCGAGAAAGAGGTTACAACAGTGATGATTCATATGGGTTCTAGCAGATGTACGTTTCAAGTATTTTTTTTCTATAGTTTAGGAATATGCCTTTTTATTAATGTGTTTATTATCATGCCTTTTCCTTCATTTCATTAATTTACTAATTGCTTTTTCTCTTTTCAATGCAGGTTCGTGGAACATGGGCAAGGGGAAGGCCGACGGCGTGGGTTTCCTACGCAAGGTCGTCGGCCTGCCTAGTCGGAGTGGTCGAGCACGTAATCCTCCCCCTCGGCTACTTGACGATGACTCCTCATAGGGAGGTCGAGGGAGAGGTGCCCCTAGAGGAGGAGGGGGCGGGGGGAGAGCCTCTAGAGGACGAGGTGCTGGGGGGAGAGCCACTACAGGGGGTCGCGGCCAGAAAGAGCGCACCCTCACCGACTTAGGGGTGTTGTCTTCGAGGCCCTCCTCTAGTGAGGTACCCTCCTCTAGTGAGGTACACTCTAGGGAGGAGGAGGAGGAGGTGGTGGTGGTGGAGGAGGAGGAGGTGGAGGAGGAGGCAGGCGAGGAGGAGGAGGAGGAGGTTGGGGAGGAGGTTGGGGAGGGGGAGGCAGGCGAGGAGGAGGGTGGTGGCGGGGATGATGGTGGTGACGGGAAGGGGGTTGACATGAAGGGGTGGCTGCGTGGCAACGCAAAGCTACCAAAGCAGGTTCCTGCTACTGAGGAGCAGAAGTGGCTCATTGAGCCCACGGGAAAAGAGTAAGTGGTTCATTATGTTGCTTGTCACATGCTTATTCCGGTTGTTATTTATTTTTCTTGTCACATGCTAATAGTTCATTCTTTTGCAGCAACTGGATATATTCTAAAGGGGTCCGTATTCCCAACGGCCTCATCACCGTCTTGCTGAAGTTATATTGGCCGGGGTTGTACTGTCCTGATCCAGTCAGCCAGCCGGACCGTCGGGTTTTGGCCACGAGCTGTGACCACTGGGAAGCGGCCCGCCACGCGGACCATGAGACCCATGCCAAGGCCGTGATCACTACTTTCTGGGTGAGTTCTCTTCAGAAGCACAAGTCCATTCTAGTTTCATGAATGATTTAACTCATGGCTTCTCCCATTCTTGTTTCATGCATGATTGTAGAAATTCTATCGAGTTCTTCCGGAGCACAGGGCTAGAGCGGACCAGATCGTGCTGCGCCAATGCAAGAAGAAGGCCCGCCAGATGCAGTACGAGGTGCGCTATGTGGCCATCTCCACATACTACCACGACTATCTTGGTGTGAAGATGACCAAGGAAGAAGCGTGGAGGATGGGCATTACCTTGGAGAGGCCCGAGTTCTTGGCGGTAAGTATAAAAGATTTTTCATTATGCTTTCATATATTATGCTTTCATTACCTTGTGGTACATTATGCTCTATGCTTTATGCTTCCATAACACCAATTTGGACACACCTACATGCCATTATGCTTTTATTATGTAGGTGTGTCCAAATTGCTTTTATTATGTAGGTGTGTCCAAATTGGTGTTATGGAAAAGACGAGTCCTGGGCGGCATTGGTGGATCTTTGGTGTGATGAGGCTGGAGCCTGGGCGGCTATGAGAACCAAAAATAAGGCTAACCGAGGGACGGAGGGAGTACATGCTCAGGGAAACCGAAACCACTATCTCCACAAGGCAGTTAATGTATGACTAACCCCATTAAACATTCTTCTTCTTCTATTTACCATCACTTTCTTATGTATGACTAACCTCTGTTTGGTGGTGCAGGAGGAGAAACTGAAGCGGCCGCTCTCACACATGCAGGCGTGGGAGATCGCCCATACGCGGAAGGACCCCAAGCCTGGCGAGCCCAAGTACTACGGCAAGAAGACCGCAGGGAGGAAGAAGGCCTACTCCGAAGCGTATCTGGAGTTACATCCTGACACACCTGACCCCATTGCGGCGCCTCTGGACGACATGGTGGTGGTGAGGATGGGGCCCAAGGAGCACGGTCGGGAGGCGGTTCTCGATGCTGTGATCACTCCTAGTATCTCCTACACACAGCTTCGTCGGATCGACCCGAGCCTGAGCCAGCGCACGAGCCAGCCACTGACTAGTACACAGTCCCTCTTTCAGGAGCAACAATCTGTAAGTATTTTCCCTCTTATCTTCATTTCTCACTTCATTTTCCGCATTTAGTAGTTTTATGAGTTCCATCATGTCATACCGTAGGCCTACATGGAGTACACACGCCAGGAGACCATGGCGTGGCATCAAAGGCTTTATGAACACCAAGTGCAGAGGGATAGCCAGATGCAGCAGGCTTTTCAGGATATGGCGGCCGACAGGTGTCCTCAGTTCCCTCCGGTACAATGCCCTCCAGCACAACCAGTGCTGATGAGCTTTGAGGAGTTTGTGGCATAGAAAGCTGGCCCCTCGCCGGTTAGTTCATCCCCAATCTATTCGCCCAAAGCATGTCATGCCTTTCAACACAGTCATATATCCCATGCATATGTATTTTCAACATCCAGGGAACAGGTGGATCTACCGTTGGCGGTGGTCTTCGCAGCACTCCGGAGACACGGAGCCCGACCACTCCGATCCATGGAGGCGGAGGCGGAGGAGGAGGCGGTCTTGGCGGTAGCGCTGCCGCTAGCAGTGACGACCTGGGCTTCGGCGGTCTTGGTGGTGACGACCTCCGTGGTGCTCAATGTCCTGGCGCTTAAGCCTTTGGGTCACATTGTGGCGGTCTTGGTGGTGATGATACTTATATGCTTGTGATGTTTCTTATTGTTGTTTGTGAGATTCTTATGCTTGGTGGTGATGATACTTATATGTTTATGCTTTGCGATGCTTCTTATGATGTGTGATGATGAATTTGTTGTGTGATGCTGCTGGGCCAGCTGTTATGTGATGCATATATTTGTTGTGTGCTGTATATATTCAAATGAATTGAGCTGAAACAAAACAGAAAAAAGAAAAAAAAACAAACAGAAACTATGCCGACGGCTACGCCGTCGGCATAGAGCTGCCGTGAGCTCCCAATGGCTGCCACGTGGCAGGTCTATGCCGACGGCTTAGCCGTCGGCATAGTTTCAAACTAAGGCTAAGCCGTCGGCATAGGCCTGCTCCAGGAGCTCCCAGTGGCTGCCACGTGGCAGGTCTATGCTGACGGTCTAGCCGTCGGCATAGTTTCAACCTAAGCCGACAGCTAGGCCGTCGGCATAGACCCGCCCCAGGGGTGACGCCTGCTCGCAACGTGGCACGTCTATGCCGACGGCCTATCCATCGGCTTAGTTTGAAACTATGCCGACGGCTAGACCGTCAACATAGACGTGCCACGTGGCGAGCAAGCGTTGGTCAGCACTTGACGGCAGCCGCCGTTAGGCGATAACGTTGCCGACGGCCGGGGCCGTCGGCATAGATGTACGGACACCGTCGGGATAGGGCCTATGCCGACGGCCTTTCTATGCCGACGACATTCCTGGCTACGCCGACGGATATGTTGCCGACGGCCCTATGCCGACGGGGGCCGTCGGCATAGGCCTGTCCCGACGGCCATTCAGGGCTATGCCGACGGCCTTGGCCGTCGGCATAGGGTGCGATCCCGGTAGTGATCCCCATTATATCAAACGTTACTGATTTACATCTCCTTCATTTGTCTCCACATTTTTGCCATCCCGCTACACCTAACCCAGCTAATTCCTTAGCAACAAAAGACAATTCCACACTTGATTTAGTTGCCCTACACTGGGAGCATCATATCCCATGCTTTGTCATCCAAATAATGCCGCTGAGTTGACGGTCCAGCAAAATATTGTACAAGTCTTAGATATGATGTCAAACAATCAAACTGGAAGTAGGGAGTGGGAAAGGACAGCTGTTAACCTCTCGAACAGTCCGTTGTGGGTATCAAATGGCTAGAGTCACAGGTGGTCGGGTCTGCAATTCAGAAAAGCTCTTCGAACTGAGTATCTAAGAGGACAATAGTTGGAACCATCGACAACACTCTATTTTCTAGCATAAGTCAATACAGATTTACAACAAGTAAATGTTACCATGGTATTTTTGTTTTTCTCCAATATTTCAAACGATTTGAAGCTTGATAAACAGATAAATAAATTAGTATTCATATCCCACTCACTTATTTGATATCCCAGGGCAGAAGGTATATATAGGACTACCATACATCGCTAGTCTTGGTTAGGTCTTCCGATGAAAACAAAACAGTGTGAGCATAGGATATATAGGTATGAGCAAGCAATTCAGCAGATATTTATCATGTCATTTTGAACATGTGAGTACAAAACAGAATCATGTGACCATTTTGAGTTGCATGAGGAACAAAATGAATGAAAACATTGTGTTTGGCTGGAGGAGAACTCACACTGAAAGAACTGCGAGAAGTACATAAATGTGTGAGTAGTTTGTAACGCCCTCGATGCGGCTATAGCTCCCACGTGTCGAGGCACGACTTAGAGACATAACCGCATTGAAAGCAATGTCGCAAGTTAGGAAATCATCACAAACATCCCATGTAATATAAGTAATAAGGGGAGATACATAGTTGGCTTACACTCGCCACGTCACATCAAAGTACATAAATAACATCCATCATGCAAACACTCATGGCCCGACTACGGCGCCAAAATAGAAAAGAACCCAACATGCGACAAGGCCCTGATCGAACCCCAACTAGGCACCACTACTGATCATCCAGAAACGACACATAGTAACGCTGAGAATCCTCGTCGAACTCCCACTTGAGCTCGTACTCGTCACCTGGAGCGGAAACACCTGGACCTGCATCTGGAGTTATAGTATCTGTGAGCCACAGGGACTCAGCAATCTCGCACCCTCGCGATCAAGACTATTTAAGCTTATAGGAAGGATAGACAAAAATGAGTGGAGCTGCAGCAAGCGACTAGCATATATGGTGGCTAACTTATACGCAAAAGAGAGCGAGAAGAGGAGGCAAAGCGCGAGCGATAATCTAGAAGAACAACCTGCGCAAGCATAACTCCAACACCATGTCCACTTCCCGAACTCCGCCGAGAAGGGGCCATCACGGTAACACACACGGTTGATTCATTTTAATTAAGTTTAGTTCAAGTTATCTACAACCGGACATTAACAAATTCCCATCTGCCCATAACCGCGGGCACGGCTTTCGAAAGTTCAATCCCTGCAGGGGAGTCCCAACTTAGCCCATGACAAGCTCTCACGGTCAACGAAGGAATAGACCTCCACCCAAGACACACCGATCAGACTCGGTATCCCGGTACAACAAGACGATTCGACAGGTTAAAACTAGACCAGCAACACCACCCGAATGTGCCGACAAATCCCGATAGGAGCTGCACATATCTCGTTCTCAGGGCACACTCAGATGAGAAATCCGTACAACTAAAACCAGCCCTCGAGTTTCCCCGAGGTGGCGCTGCACAGGGCTCTAGTTCGGACCAACACTCAGAGGAGCACTGGCCCGTGGGGGGCTAAAATAAAGATGACCCTCGGGCTCCGGAAACCCAAGGGAAAAAAAGACTAGGTGGCAAATGGTAAAACCAATGTTGGGCATTGCTGGAAAAGCTTTAATCAAGGCGAACTATCAAGGGGTTCCCATTATAGCCCAACCGCGTGAGGGACGCAAAATCCGGGAACATAACACCGATATGACGGAAACTAGGGCGGCAAGAGTCGAACGAAACACTAGGCGAGAGGCCGAGCCTTCCACCATTTACCAAGTATATAGATGCATTAAGATAACATAGCAATATAATGATATCCCAACAAGTAAATAAATGTTCCAACAAGGAACAGCTCCAATCTTCACCTGCAACTAGCAACGCTATAAGAAGGGCTGAGCAGAGCGGTAACATAGCCAATCAAAGGTTTGCTAGGACATGGTGGGTTAGAGTTTCAACATGGCAATTGGGAGGCTGACAAGCAAAAGGTAGGCATCGTAGCATTGGCATAGCAAAGAGCGAGCAAACTAGCATAGCAAAGATAGTAGTGATTTCGAGGGTATGATCATCTTGCCTGCAAAGCTGTCAGAGTTGACTGGATCCTCAAAAGCAAACTCAACGGGCTCCTCGTTAGCGAACTCGTCTCCCGGCTCTACCCAAACAAGACAAACAAGCAACAAGGATACAATCAACCACGTGCAAGCTCAAACAATAAGGTGCAAAGATGACATGCTATGCGGGATGCGATGCGGATTGCAAAAAGCAAGACGTGACAGGAAATGCATGAACCTGGCATCAACTTGGAAAACCAAGTGTTCCACTGGATAGAGGGGATGAAATCGCTTGAAAACGATATAAAGATCATTGGAACCGGAGTTACGGTTTGGAAATGGCAAGCGTTTTAAGATATGACACCGGTCTGCGATTTACATCAAGTAGGCATCTAAATGCAATGAAATGAACATGCTACAGCCACCAAATATGAAATGATGCAATGGAATGAAATGATGTACTCATCGTGGCGAACATTTTGATATACTATTGTCCAAAACGGAGCTACGGATGCGGAGATATGGCAGGTCAAAGTTAGCACAAAAATTAGGGTTGGAGGGGAAAAGTCAACCGTGAGATATTTTCGGATCTCAGATCTGGATCGTGCACGCGGAACGAGGTTCGTCGGGGAGCTCGCCGGAGTTGGAGACCATCGCCGGGGTGGTAGATCTGGCCACTCCCGGCCGGATCCGGCAGCAGGGGCGGCGGCAGCGGCCGGCGAGGGACGCGGCGGAGTCGGCCGGCTCGGGGCGGCGTTCCGGCGAGGCGGGCGAAAGGCGGCGCGGCGGAGTGGAGGGGCGGCGCGGCGGCGCTCGCGGTGGCGGGTGGCGGCTCCGGCCACCGGAGCCCGAAGAGGCGGCGACGATGTTGAGGCGCGGGGCGCGGGGGCACTCGGGCTCGCGGGGGCCCCTCCTAGGCCTCCCGGGCCGCCGGCGGCGGCGAGGTACGTGGGCCACGTGGCGGCCGGCGGTTGGTGGGGGGCGCGGCGGACGTTGTCCGGCCTGATGCGGACACGTCCGTCGGCGGCGGGATCCCTTTTTTTTGGACTAGGGTTTCGGGGTGAGAGAGATTTGAAAATGGAGGGGGGGCTATTTATAGGCATAAGTGGAGGTAGGAGAGTCCAAATGAGGTGCGGTTTTCGGCCACACGTTCGTGATCGAACGCTCTAGATGATGGAGCTGAGTTTGGTGGGGTTTGGGCCAACTTGGAGGGGTGTTGGGCTGCAATACACACGAGGCCTTTTCGGTCCCTCGGTTAACCGTTGGAGTATCAAACGAAGTCCAAATGATACGAAACTTGACAGGCGGTCTACCGGTAGTAAACCAAGGCCGCTTGACAAGTCTCGGTCCAATCTGGAAATGTTTAATCCCCACACACGAAAGAAAGGTAGAAATGACCACCGGAGGAGAACGAAGCGCCGGAATGCAAAACGGACAACGGGGAAAATGCTCGAATGCATGAGATGAACATGTATGCAAATGCAATGCACATGATGACATGATATGAGATGCATGAAAAACGAAAACAACACATGGAGACAAAGACCCGAACCCGAGAAATAAAAATAACTTAACGCCGGAAACGGCAATAGTTGGATACAAATTTGGAAAGTCGTATCTGGGGCGTTACATAGTTGAATGACAATTGCATTTGCGAACTAGTGTTATAGTCTTGAATGATCCGGAGTCGAGTCATCAACTTTTAAAAAGTAGAGCTTAATGTAAATTTTATGTCAGCTAGTTCTGGTCTGGTCACGCATGAGCGTCACCACTTGATCGGCGAGGAGGAAGAGAATAGTCCAGCTCCACTGAATCATGAAATTGTGTGTAACCAAAATTGGTTACATTTATCTATGTTTTATAAGCTCCCATCAAACACTACTAGGAAAAGGGCTAAAGATGAAATTGACACTAATGGCGCACCAGACATGTGGTGCGCCACTACTATATACTAATGGCGCACCATGTGTTGGTACGTCATTAGTGTCCAAATAGTAATGACGCACCACATCCATGGTGCGCCATTAGTAACAAGATTTTTTTATATTTTTTTTCAAAACTAGTAATGGCGCATCAGGGGATAGTGCGCCATTAATAGTTAAACTAGTAATGGCGCACTACATCCACGGTGCGCAATTAGTAAATTTTTTTCAAATTTGTTTTTCAAGTTTTTTATATATTTTTTCAAAACTAGTAATGGCGCATCAGGGAATAGTGCGCCATTACTCGCCACTAGTAATTTTTTTCAAACTTTTTTTAAATTTTTTTATATTTTTTGAAAACTAGTAATGGCGCACCACTCCCACGGTGCGCCATTACTAACTTGGCCCAAAAATTCCCTTGCATGCACCCCCTCCACCCCCCCCCCCGGACCGCCTTTTCAGTTTTAAAAAAATAAAAGAAAATGTCAAAAAAATAAAAGAAAATAAGTTTCCCATGTGATATGTGGTCTAGTTGTTTTGAAAATTTACAAATATGAATTTCGACTTTATTTGCAAAATCTCTCTGGAATTTGTAAAATGGGCATAACTTTTGCATACGAACTCGGATTAAAAAGTTTTCTATATGAAAAATTATCTACTCGAAAAGTTACATCCGAGCGAGGTTATAGTAATGTAATTGATGAGTTATGCATGTGTGCACAACTTCCACTATATTCTCCTGGAGATTAAGCTTGAGCGGGGACTAGTAACCGTCTTAGACTCGAGACGAAAAGATCTCGAAACCTATGCGACATGACTAAAATGCTCAGCAAGTAAGTTCAATCGATCATTATCGCACCATATCGGCAACTTTTTGTTCATTTCCTGATATCTCAAGTAATAATAATTATTTTCTTTGTCTTGTTGGGTTTGGAAACAGTTCACCGCAGAAGCTCCGGGATTGCCGAAGGAGCTGCGATATACATAGCTGAAAGTAAGTACTACTAGCTAGCTAGCTAGTTGCGCGCATCACCCGTTGATTCTATAGCTATACTTTCATCAATGCCATTTATAATGCTTCATTATCAGTTTGATTGACCTCTATTTTCTCGTAAAGTGCTTGTGGCAGGATCAAGGGAATGATTACTGTGGATACTACATGTGCGAGTTCATCTACAACGCGACTTTGAAAAATAAGCGGGGCTACTCTAAAAGACAATATGAAGTGCGTAAGAAATAATACTCACAATTTCATTTTATGACACCATCATTTCTGTTGAGTTTCATTCACATATATGTATTAACCCCCTTCTTCAAATTAGACGTGGCAGATGCGGAATGAACTCCTTCCACAAGATCGCATTAAAGCAATTCAAGAGGAATTGGCGGGATTCTTTCTTGACCATGTCATCAATAAAGCCGGAGAATACCATGTGGAAATTGATTTCAAATGCTAGGGGATTGTAAGAGATGTTACATATTGTATATGTATGTAGCCAGTAGCGTCAGATAGATAATACGAAAACTTGTTGTTCAACCAATCTCTCGGAGAAGGAGAGGTCGATCACTTCTCCCGGTATGCATGACGAACTTCTGTACTTAATGGTTTCCTTCATTTTCTTACTAGCTAGCGTGTCGAGGGCCTCTCTATGTATAGTACGTAGCGTCGACCAAGCACGGACATAAGGGAGGACACTTTTGTCTATTAATTAGCTAGCTAACACAATATATGAAACACCTAAATTAACCCCCCAAAACCCCCAACCCCCCCCTTAAAAAAACAAAAACCCCAGCCACTGAAATGCTGACGTGTGGATGCCTATTGGTCCCGGTTGGTGCCACCAACCGGGACCAAACGGCCTCCTGCCTGGGCTCGGCGCACCGGCCACATGGAGGCCCATCTGTCCCGGTTCGTGTAACAACCGGGACTAAAGGTCTAGGGCATTAGTAACGACCCTTTAGTCCCGGTTCAAGGACCGGGACAAAAGGCCCTAACCAACCGGGACGAATAGGGGTTTTTCTACTAGTGTTCTAATCCAATTTACATAGTTACACCAACCCCTACTAATCCATGATCCTTGCTACTTCATATACTGTACAGAGTACAGACTACTGCTGATGTTGCATTGAGATGAAAGAGGGGTGCATCTTAGCTTTACGGACAAGTCCATGTAGCCGAGGCCGAGAGGAGCCAGCCATGCCCTGGCCTGACTCTGCAGCCACGCCGGAGGCTGAGAAGCCGAGTCCTCCTCGGCAACCAAGCCACCACCCTCTATTGTAGCCGTGCGAGATGTCGTAGCCGCGTCCTGGTGCGAGCCCTTCGCAGCCGGACGATCGCCTTCCGCCGTATCTGCAGTCCCTCTTTGCTCGGACACCTCGACCCGATCTGCTACCCCTCCATGAACGCCCTCCTTACTCCTCAGCGCAGTCTCCCCGAGCAGCATCGTCGCCCTCCATCTCCCCCGGCTTCTCGTGTAGTGCCCTCCTGCCGCTAGGAGCCGCTAAGATCTGGAGGCAAAAAAATTCAACTTACTAGTGGCGCACCGTATGCTAGGTGCGCCACTAGTAACAGAAAAAAAATTAGTTTCAATTTGTTTGGGAATTTTTTTCAAAATATGATACATAATATGAACAGAAGTTTGAAATATTTTTTCAAAATTTCATCACACTCATTAACATGAACAAAGTCCTAAATATCAACAAGGTTTAATAGGATTGATATGCTAGATATATGAACAAGTGCCTGTGAAGTGAGCTGGTGCTGGGGTTGGATAGAACTCTGAAGTTAAGCGTGCTTGGGCTGGAGTAGTGAGAGGATGGGTGGCTGGAGTAGTGAGAGGATGGGTGACCTTTCGGTAAGTTTGACCACGGAGTGCGGTTGACCCAAGATTAAGAAAAAAATAAAAAAAAATTGAATTTTTTTGCCATTAGTAGGCAAAACTGGTGCGCCATTAGTAGGCCTTTTCCTAGTAGTGAAAGACATTTTCTTATTTTTATTCTTTGCCGCATGTCCGTTTTTGAAAGTACCGAGTCTTAAAACCATGATTGCACAAGTACAGAAAATGCATTTACCTCCTTTGTTAACAAAAATAAAAAGTGCACATGAGCCCCACAAAATCCACGTTCACTTACAAGCTTAATATCATCTTGACAATGCTACCCTGCTAGGAACTCATTTCTCTCAAAGCAGGATTTCGCCCCATTTTTTATATATAAAGGAACAACCAAACATATTACACCGCCGAACGATAAAAGGAGATGGGGTGACCCTCAAACAATGCCGATCCCAGGAAAGCCGGATCACGCAGGACGCGAGTGGCTATGCTACCGAAATTGGTTACTGGAGGAACTGAGAGCAACACCATGCTAAGCGCTAAACCACCTAAGCTCCAAGACAACGCCCCCAGGAGGGAAAACGGCGCCAAGCGTCGCCGTTGCCGACCCCACACCAGACAGGGTTTTCCTCCCGGAACCCGGACACAAAGAGGAGTACCAGGACGACGTCTTCAAGAAGATAACGGCGCCGGCGAGTGTCGCCGTCGTCTGCGGTAAAGCGCAGAACTTTCACTCAGCAACTCCCCAGTCAGAGCCGGAAAGGGACACCATCTCCGTAAGAGATAGAGAGCGTGTCCGAGCCACCCGTTGTGACCCTCTCGCTGCCCACACGACCAAGGGGAAGGGCCATCACCGCCGTCATGGTAACCGCCGGAGAGCCAACCATGCGGACCACCATCCGGGGCCGCCACCCGGGCATCCATGTCCGGGACTACACCCACCGCCCACGTCACGGTGTAGCACCACAGTAGGAGGAGTAAAAGGCAACACCTTTCAGTATTTGGGTCGACACCTCCACGATAGGAAGCATCAACGCATGTGTCTCCGGCCATTCCAGGTGGACTAGGGGAGACACTACCCCATGACTACCGACTGCCATCGTCGAGTATGCTCACACGATGCCAAGTCCGTGGCCCATGAGCCGATCTGCTCGACAGGAGGGAAGCCCCGACCACCACCAATGCCCACCGTACCCGTGAGGAGAGGGATCTCAACACTCACGGGCACCTCCTGGATCGAGTCCAAGCACCCCTACCTGGAGCGCGTACTCCGACTCACCCCGAGCCCCGTCCAGATCCGCCCGGGCACGAGCCCCGGCTCACAGCCATGTGATTGCCCCGGGCCCCGTCCAGATCCGCCCGGGCACGACACCCAACCGAGCGCCGCCA
The DNA here is from genome assembly GCF_003073215.2 of Triticum urartu. Classification (NCBI taxonomy): domain Eukaryota; kingdom Viridiplantae; phylum Streptophyta; class Magnoliopsida; order Poales; family Poaceae; genus Triticum; species Triticum urartu. The sequence goes on along the minus strand of NC_053022.1, from coordinate 7,146,977 downwards.
CCCCACCGAGGCATCGGGACATCCCCTCGTTGTCGAGCTCGTGCCCCCTTCCTCCTTTGGCCCCCTCTGCCACGGTGATGACCTCGACCTCGCGCGGCTTGCCCAAATTCCGTGCCTTTCTTCCCTCGCCGGCTCCAGCCGGCCCGGCCGCCGATGTCCCACGGGCGGTGCTGGTGCCGCGCCGCCACCCCCTGGCCGTACGTGGGGAAACCCTTCCCTCCCACAGCGACCTGTCGCGTAATGGGCGGGGCCGACTGGAGCGCCTTGGGCCTCTGGTGTCGGGGGGCTTCCCCTCTTTGGGCCGTGGGGTGGACCTGGGCCTCGCCTCATTTCCTGCTGGAGGCCCGGTCGATCCTGCTCCAGGGCCCGAGCCATCCTCTTCTCTAGGGCATGCGTGCCCCCCTGCCTTGCATTCCTCCCCCCTTCCCGCTCCTTCCTATCCCGCACCGCCCTCGGCCCCCTCCTCCACCCCCGCACCGTCCGTGCTCTCTGCTCGGCCTCTGATGCCGCATGATGTGGGGGATGGGGCTCCTCGCTCGAAGCGCCATGCTGACGAGCCTGCGGACCGTCGCCAGGCTGAGTCTTGGCGTCCCTCCCCGGAGGCCTCGCGGAGGGAATCTGAGCTCTGCTCCGAGCTCGTGTCACGAAGCTCTGCCCCGACTTCGGATCCCTCCGGGAGGGAGGAACGGTCACGTGACCGTTCGCCGGACCACTGGCGGAGCCGTGGGCGTGAGCGGCACCACCGTTCCCCTCCTCGTCGCTCCCCTCCCCGTCGGTCGCGATCCCCGGCATGCTTTGGCCGCGCGGAGGAATCCCCCCTCGTCGATACAATCCCCCTCAGCGTCAGCCACAGCTCCCTCCCTCGGGTCCTGGCGCCCCCAATCCCCGCGGCGCTTTCGCGAAGAAGAAGAAGAAGAAGGCTCGCCAGCGGTTCGGCGGTGGTGCTGGCCAGGCGTCCTCCGTCACTCACCCGATGCCGGCCCACCCGACCGCGCAGGAAAAGGCCACCTCCTGCGCTGCTTCCTGCTTCAACTGTGGCAAGGAAGGCCACTGCCAGGTCGACTGCAAGGAGCCTCCGGCTTGTTTCAAGTGCAAGGGCACGGACCACCCCGCAATTCTCTACCCGCTTCAGCCGGAGGAGGGGGAGCTGATGCTCTATGGCCATGCCCTGGACGATTTTGGGTTCTTCCAGATGGATCTGCCCGTGGTCGCGGCTGTGCCATCCCTGACCGCTCTCATCTCGGTCCTAGAAGGCCGGTCGACTTCCCCGGCGATCATCACCGAGGAGCTCTGTCACTTCTTCCGCCCGGATTGGGACTGGGAGGTTGTTCCGATCTCTGATCATGAGTTTACCTCGGTGTTTCTGGACCCTATCAGCCTGCTACGGCACGCACAGTGATCAGCTCACTTTGGCTCTCAACAAGCTCACCGTCAGCATCTCGGTGCCATTGGTGGATCCTATGGCGGTGGCCAGTCTCTCGACGGTGTGGATTCAAATACGGGGACTACCGCCGATTGCCAAGAAGGAGCTCATTATTCGGAACATGTCTAGACTCCTTGGCAAGATTGTGCAGGTGGACGGCCCCTCCCTCGTCCACAGACCGGCTGTTCGTGTCAAGATCAAGACCCCCGATCCAACTAAGCTGCGGACGACGGTTCGTATGTTCTTTGGAGATGCTGGATATGACCTCAAGATTTCGGTGGAAGGGGAAGCTTCGGGCTCTTCCCATCCAGTGACGGATGATGCGGCACCCGGGTCCGTTGGCGACTTGGGCGGTGGCCCACGCTCCCACGGTAGTGGTCGGTCACCGCACAGGCACAGCCGTTCACCAAGCTCCAGCGGAGAGGATGAAGACTCCCCTACACCTCATGCACCACCCTCGCCAGGGAACAAGACAATGACTAAAGAGCTCTCTCTGACCCATGATGCTCCTGCCCAAGATCCAATGGAGGATGCGGATGCCCGTGCTCTCAACGATATGCTCGAGGCTGATTCGCCGCTTCGCCCCTGCGCGGCCCTCTCCCTGCTCCTTGGCACTCCCTTGGCTGCTTTGGAGTCGGAGACGCTCAGTGGTGCAAGCGACGTCAGCTTGGAAGTCTGCCCCCCCTACTCCCCGCGTATTGCCTCACCCGCCATCGCCCGGACATCATCGCCACCACCATCGCCGCGGGCTGGGTCAGGCGCGACCCCCCCGGTGACCGGAACTGGGCAGGTCCGCTCCATGGCGCCTCCTCGTCCTCCGAAGGGCAAGGGCCGTCCTCGCTCGGTGTTGTCCCCGTCGATGGTTACTCGAAGGAGTGCGCGGATCGACTTGGCCGCGCGGACACCTGGTGCGTCCCCCCAATGCGGTCGAGAAGGCCGCTCGCCGGGCTGCAGCCCGCAACCTGGACTTAGGTCCGTCACAACCCCCCCCTGTTCTTTCAGCTGTTGATTGCTTGCTTATGGATGATCCATCCGCTGGGGGGATCCCGGCTGAGGAGGAAGAAATGGATTCCTTCTCTGCACTTGCTGTTGTTCCCTTAGGTCATCTAGCCCTTCTCGCTAAGGACTCTGCGATCGTCTTTCGCGGTGAGAAGGGCCCGGCCCTCGAACAGATCTCGGCCATCAAGGCTAAAGAGATTCTTGACGGCCATCTTGCAGCCGCTAGGGCCCGCGAGGCTGCCGCGACTGAGGCTGCTGCGACCCCCAGCGCACAGCCCGTGGGGTTGGCGGCGCGGCCTGCTGGTGCCCTGGCCGAGGTCCGTGGCCGTACTCGGCCGCGTACGGCTCAGCTTCGTTGGGCTCTTAGCGCATCCGTAGCAGTGGGGTCCAGTGTGGACCCCCTAGAGGAGTAGTATGTGTGCTCTTTTCTGGAATCTTCGCGGATTCGGCCATGATGGTTGGCGTCGCCAACTAGTGGAATACATGCGCGAAGAGAATATTGATATAGTGGCAATCCAAGAAACGATGCGGGCCGAGTTCTCTCTCTCGGAACATGATCGATTGACCAGACACTTGTTTGCATGGCACTGGTTGCCATCTAGTGGGGTGGCGGGACACTCCGGTGGCATCCTTCTCGGGGTGAAGGATGACACCTTTGAGGTTGGCTCCATGGATCGCGGTGATTTCTTCATGAGTATGGAAGTATGAGAGAGAGAAATTAACTTCAAATGGGAAGTGATTGTCGTTTATGGCCCGACTGACCATAGCCGCTCCGCCGCTTTCCTCGCCGAACTGCACGCCAAGATTAGGGCGGCCACTCTCCCCGTGATCGTTGGGGGTGACTTCAATCTCCTTCGCTCCGTAGCAGACAAGAATAATGGTCGGGTTGACCAGTCAGGCATGCAACGTTTTAATGACTGGATTGCCGACCTCGAGCTCCGGGAGTTAGATAGGGTCAGTGCCCACTTCACCTGGACTAATAAACAGGTGAATCCGACCAGAAGTGTGCTGGACCGGGTATTTGTATCCCCTGAATGGGAACTCCGGTTCCCCTTAGCTACTCTACAGGCCATCACTAGGATTGGATCCGACCTTGTACCACTCCTACTATCATCCATGGATGAGCGCCCCCGACCGCCCCCTCGCTTTCAGTTTGAGTCGTTCTGGCTTCGCCATCCGGGCTTCATTACGGTCGTCCGAGATCATTGGACCGCGGCTCGTGCTGAACCTCACCGGACTATGTCAGTCATGGACGAATGGCATCACTTGGCCAAGCGATCCCGACAATTTATGAAGGGGTGGGGTGCAAATATTGGACGAGACCTACAGGTCCAGAAGCAGGCTCTACTGAGGGAAGATCCGGGCTCTTGGCATTCAGGCGGACGGCCCGGGTCTATCTTCGGAGGAGTGGTCCCTGAGGTTTAGTCTGGAAGATACCCTCACTGACATCTACGCTAAAGAGGAAGAATACTGGCGCCAGCGTAGAGCTATCAATTGGGTCCTTTTTGGCGATGCCAACACGGCTTATTTTCAGGCCATCGCCAATGGCCGTAGGAGACGTTGCACCATCCCCATCCTTTGGGATGGGGACCGGTTGTTACAGGACCCGGATGAGATTCGGGCTCATGTTGATGGGTTCTATACAGCCCTGTTTTCCGCCCGGCCGCGAGGGGGACTCGCGCTAGCTGAAAACTTTTGGGAGGAGCATCTCCGTGTTTCCTCCGAAGAGAACCAAACCCTCCTTACCCCCTTTGAGGAATCTGAGGTAGAGGCCATCATCAAGTCCATGAACCCGACCTCTGCCCCGGGCCCAGACGGTCTCCCGGTTCGGTTCTTTCAAACTTTCTGGCACACCATCAAGGGCGAGATTATGGAGCTATTCCGGGAGTTATCGAGGGGAACCCTTGATGTATCTCGCTTGAATTATGGGATCATTTCTCTTATTCCCAAGGTCCAGGGGGCATCGGATATTCGCCAATTTCGCCGAATCACGGTGATTAACGTGATCTTTAGGATCCTAGCTAAAGGGTACGCCACTAGGGCAGCCCTGCTGGCTCCAAGGATCCATCACCCAAACCAATCGGCGTTCACTAAGGGCCGATTCATTCTCGATGGGGTTCTAGTGCTTCACGAGATCCTCCATGAGGTCAAGAGGAAACACCTCCGTGCGGTTTTTTTCAAGATAGATTTCCATAAAGCTTATGATATGGTCCATTGGTCCTTCCTCCGTGAGGTCATGGAGAAGCGTGGGTTTGACCCATATTGGATAGCTCGGGTGATGCAGTTGGTTACGTCCGTCCGTACGGCGGTCAATATCAACGGGGAGGTTGGCCCCTACTTCTGCACTGCCCAGGGGGTCCGCCAAGGTGATCCCCTATCCCCCTTCTTGTTCAACCTGATTGTGGATGCTCTTGGCACAATCTTGGACAAAGGTCGGCGGGCGGGCCATATCAAGGGGGTATGCCCACACATAGTTGGTGACGGGGGTATTACTCACCTCCAATATGCAGATGACACCATGCTCATGGTGGAAGGCTCGGATACTAACATCCAAAATCTGAAGTTTCTACTCTTGTGTTTTCAGAGATGTCAGGCCTGACAATAAACTTTGCCAAAAGCGAAGTAATGGTGCTAGGATACTCAGAGGAAGAATCCCGACGCATAGCCAATAGGTTGAACTGCCGCCTTGGCTCATTCCCGACCACCTACCTTGGCCTCCCGATTAGCGATTCCCGCCTCCAGGCAAAAGACCTTCGCCCCACGGTGTCCAAACTCCAACACAGGATCGAACCATGGCAAGGGAGGTGGCTATCCAAGGCGGCCCGGGTCGTGCTGATGAACTCTTCCTTGGTTAGCCTGCTTATGTACCTGATGGGATTCTATAGTTTGCATGAATCCCTTCATCAGGAAGACAGCAAGTACTTGGCCCGGTTACTCTGGGCGGGCCCAGATAATAAACAAAAGTATCACATGGTAAAATGGTCTGAGATTTGCAAGCCAAAGGACCAAGGCGGCTTGGGGGTCATCTCGTCCAAACGGATGAACATAGCCTTACTCTCCAAATGGCTATGGTGCATTGAGACGGGGGATGGAGGCCTATGGCTTCAGGTCATCCGTGCAAAGTACCTACGTGGACAGCCCCTGGCCTTCACCTCCCGGTCGGGTGGCTCCCAGTTTTGGCAGGCAATCATCCAGCTTATGCCGGTCCTACGAATTCACTGGTAGAAAAAGGGCCTTTAGTCCCGGTTCGTAAGGGGGACTAAAGAGTCGGTACTAATGCCCTGACCCTTTAGTCCCGGTTCAATCCAGAACCGGGACTAAAGGCCCTCCACGTGGCCGGTCCTAAAGGAAATTTTCTGATTTTTTTTGAAATTTTTTTTGAATTTTTTTATTTTCAAATTTCTGAATTATTTTAACCTCTAATCTCTAATCACCCCTCATCACTGCTCAATTTAATCTCTAATCACCCCTCATCATTTCAAATCATCTCACTTCCCGAACGGTCACCCATCCTCTCACTACTCCAGCCTGAGCACGCTTAACTTCCGGGTTCTATTCTCCCTCGTTTCCAAGTCTGCACTTGTTGTTTTCCTGACAATAGTAAGATGTCAATCCTATTAACCCTCAGGAATTTAGCTTCAGCATGAAGTCACATATTTCACTGTTTGAGTTTAAAACTATTGTTCTAAAAAACAATAATTTTTTAGTAACACTAATATTTCTTGAATAAGTAGTCTGACCATAGTTTGACCACAGTTTGACCATAGTTTGACCACATTTGACCAAAATTCAAAAAAGGTGAAATAATTATTTAATAACACTAATATTCTTGAATAATTATTTAGTAACACTAATACTTCTTGAATAAGTAGTTTGACCATAGTTTGACCAGATTTACTGAAAATTTAAAAAAACTGAAATTTGAGCATAACTTTTTTCCTTTTGGAATTTGAGGATTCTAGAAATTTGCAAACAGGCCGTAGGCGGTCTCCATCGGATGTAACTTTTCGAGTAGATGATTTTTCATATAAAAAACTTTTTAATCCGAGTTCGTATGCAAAAGTTATGCCCATTTTACAAATTCCAGAGAGATTTTGCAAATAAAGTCAAAATTCACATTTGCAAATTTTCCCAACAACTAGACCACATATCACATGGAAACTTATTTTCTTTTCTTTTTTGACATTTCCATCATTTTCTTTTATTTTTTTAAAAACTGAAAAGGCGATCCACAGGGGGGGGGTTATAGTTTGAAAATGGGACCTTCAGTACCGGTTCGTGGCACGAACCGGGACTAAAGGTCTCATCCCCATTAGTCCCGGTTCGTGCCTCAAACCGGGACTAAAGGTCTAATCTTTAGTCCCGGTTGGTGACACGAATCGGGACCAATGGTTGTGGGCCAGGAGCGAGGCCCATTGGTCCCGGTTCATCCCACCAACCGGGACCAAAAGGTCTAAATGAACCGGGACTAATGCCTTAGCCGCACGAACCGGGACCAATGCTCACATTAGTCCCGGTTCTAGACTGAACCGGGACTAATGGGCTGAGCCGGCCTGGACCATAGCCCTGTTTTCTACTAGTGATTGGAACATCCGTCTCGGTTGGGACCGGCACCAACACCCTGTTCTGGCTTGACCGTTGGTCGGGTGACCGACCATTTGCTCAGCATTTCAACGCGCTCTTCTCTATTTGTTTCCGACCGCACCTATCCGTGCATGCGGCCCTCACTGACCTAGGGGCTATAGCGTTCCGACGTACTTTTGGACCATTAGAATGGGCCCAATGGGATGAGATGCTCCAATGCATTGCTCTTCACCCTTCCTCTTCGGAGGAAGATTCATTGTCTTGGTCCCTAGAACCAAGTGGGAGGTTTTCTACCAAGTCCCTATACCACGCCATGCTAGCCACCCCGGGCCCAACCGAAATGACCCTGCTTTGGGAGATTAAGCTACCGTTGAAAATTCGCATCTTTTTATGGCAATGGGTGCGGGGCCGCTTACCTTCGGGTACGGAAGTCAGAAAACGGAATGGCCCCGGGGATGGTCTATGCCCCCTTTGTATCATACCGGAAGACTCCAACCATATTTTCTTCCGTTGCCCGACGGCAGTCCTCCTCTGGAGCTGTGTAAGGGAGGTGATTCGTGGGGATTGGGACCATGATAACCTCCCCAATTTCTTTCAGGCGGTCCTAAGCCAAGACACCAGGAAACGCCCTAGCTTGTGGGTAGTAGTGGGGGCGATTGCATGGACGTTGTGGACGGCTCGCAATAAACTCGTGATTGAGCATGTGATTCCATCTCGTGCGACTGATTCTATTTACAAACTGTCTGGCTTCTTACAGCTATGGAGACCGCTCAGCAAGCGGCGTGATCGGGACTTCATCGACAGGATCATCTCGGCCTTACGCTCCACCGCAGGAACATTGGCGCCTCCGCTACCACCTCCACCACCGGAGCCAGATTAGTTAGACTTTGATCCACTCTTTTGGGGTTGTTTGGCTGTGCCCCCAGCGCTCCGTTCGGTGCTGTACTTCTGTTATGCCCCTGTGGCAACCTATTTTCGTTTCTTTGACGGGACCTTTGTTGGTCGCGATTGTCGGATTTGTTGTGGTGGTTGCTTTATTTTCTAAAGCGGGGGGAAACCCTATTTTGTGAAAACCCTTACGCTGTGTTTGGCTGCTCGGTATTTTTGGAGTTTTCACAGAATACCATGGTTTTTTTAGAAACCTCGGTTTTAAATACTTTGACGTGTTTGGCTTCAACAAATACTACAGTTTTACAAACCATAGTATATCTAAAACCGTGGTCTTTTTGCTGTATTTGAAAAAGAGGTCCCAGCCTCTTTTTTCTAAACTGAGAAACGCTCGCTCTGGAGTCCATCTTCTTCCTGGCTGTTGATCCCTTCCATCGTTGACTATAGTGCTAGCGCAACAAGAGGCAGGTTGTAGATTAGCTCGCTCTAGACATTTGATCCTACTGGATGGCGCACATACACGTGCGAATGCCATGATTTAGCATCGACTGAGAGCACAACCGCATGTGTATAGGTTTAGCTCGTGGAGTACATCAATTGATACTTGAAGCACAGTTGTACAGAGCAGGCTAAACTTGGTAGCCGATCGATTCCATGCGGCCAGAGGTACAAGATAAATCTACTTCAGATCCTAGTGCCTAGGAGAGAGGACGTGTGCGTGCATGACAAGGCTACATGCAAGTGGCGGCTATTAAATAACACAAGCTCGTCATGTCGTTGTACAACTACTTGAGTGTATAGCTCGGTTCGGTTCAGCTAGCTATCTTGAGGATTATCCATGCAATGAGTAATCAAAACCAGAAAACTGAGAAAAACTGCACTTGGCAAACAGGTTTGTAGTTTTTCTAAAACTGAGAAAAACTGTGGTTTTAAAAACAAGAGTATTCATTGCCCACACATTGAAATACTGAGGTTTTCATTTACTCCTGTTTTACAAAAACTGTGCTGCCAAACTATTTGTCGTTACAATACAACTCATGCACTTGCCTATAAAAAAATAATATAATTCGTGCACGGGTTTTCCTTTTGTTTTAGGTCTTTGAATTGATTAGCGAATGTGGTGTATGTCATAAAATATATTATTTTAGATTCCTCGTTGAATGAAGTTTCTAAAAAATATATAGTTACATGGCATATTACAATTAAGAAAAAGGGTTTCCTCCGCTTTATATTATAAAGCAACGAACCAAGCATCCAACACAGCAGTACATAGTACAAACAAGTCATAAAGACATGCTGGGGCACAGCAGGACAAGCCCAAAACAAAGCTAAAAAAGCTAATCCGGCTCAGGAGATGGTGGCGGTGGAGCAGCAAATGCCGACGCCAAGGAACGAAGACCCGCAATGATGTTGTCGATGACGTCTCGGTCGCGCCGCTTGCTAAGCAGTCTCCAGAACTGTAAGAAGCTACACAATTTATAGATTGCATCAGTCACACGACATGGAATCACACGTTCGATGACTAGTTTATTGCGGGTACACCAGAGGGTCCATACCAGGGTACCCAAAGCTACCCAAGTGGGGGCGCGACTAGCTCCGGGGAGCCTAAGGACCTCCCCAAACAAGTCCGGGAGGTTGTCGTGGCACCAATTGCCGCCAACCACCTCCCGGAAGCAGCTCCAAAGGAACTGCGCCGCAGGGCACCGGAAGAAGATATGGTTGCAGTCTTCCGGTACCAAACAAATGGGGCAGAGGCCATCCCCGGGGCCATTACATTTTCGGACCTCCGTGCCTCAGGGGAGGCGGCCTCGGACCCATTGCCAGAGAAATATGCGGATTTTCAAGGAGAGTTTGATCTCCCAAAGTACCGATAGCTCCACCGGCCAGGGGTGGGAACAATCGCCTGGTAAAGGGATCTGGTCGAGAATCTACCACTTGGCTCAAGATGCCAAGACAGCGAGTCGGGCTCCAGGGAGGGGGAGTGGAGGGCAGTACACTCGAGCAATTCATCCCATTGCTCAAGCTCCACCGCCCCGAAGGTAGGCGGAAGGCAATAGCGTCAGGTCAGCTAAAGCCACAGCCACCGAGAGCTGAGGGCGGACACAGATCGAGAATAACACGTAAAAGCGTTCAACAAAGGGACGGGTCCCGGCCCATCTATCCAGCCAAAATAGGGTGCCGGAACCGGTGCCCACTTTAATGGAGGTCCCAATGCGCAAGACCGGCATCAGACAGATCACGTATTGCCAGAATTGGGACCCTCCAGATCTAGGGGCGAAGGCCAGCGGTTGCCCGCGGAGGTACTTTGCCCGGATAATCTCAAGCCAAAGGCCGCCCTCATCGGTCTGAATCCGCCAAAGCCATTTGGAGAGGACATCGCATATTACAATTGACGACTGAAGTTCCCATGCTTGACTTGTATTCCCATCCAAAGGAGTAGTCAATTTAGGCCAGGAGAGCTATATCTCATTTATTGTGAGATCGATGGAGTGCTCGCCAACAAGGCTATATCTAACTTATTTCCCTTGAAATAAAAATAATATGATTTCTCTCAATTTTCTATGTGTTCGCGTTTTATAATTCCTTTTTTGAGAATATTTTATTTCATTGCTTTAAATTCATTTAGTTATTTATTACTATATTTTATTAGTTTTGGAAAAATGCATGAATGTGTTTTTATAAATACATTTACATTCATTTGAAAGGCATGGGCATTTATTTTCAATATGAACACATTTGATCTGCAATATATGAAGATTTTTTTAACACATGAAAATTTATCTTGATACTGATAAATATTGGTTTTCAAATGCATGAACATTTCAATATATATTATTAAAAAATAATTTATGCATGGTACACATATTTTGTGATTTAGTAACATTTTTCAAGATACATACTTTGAACTTAATAAATATAGTCGTTCGTGTCGTCCAACGCGGAGGCCAGGAGGAAACAATCCCTTTCGAGAAAAAACAACATTTTCATAAGTAGGTTGTGCATTTTATCTAGTACAAAATGAACAAATCTCGCATCACTTTGAACAAATTTAGAAATAAATTTAAAATATATATCATTGGTACCAAAGTGATTTCCTATACTATTATTAAACTTTTAAACACAAAAATGTTGTCCAGCGGCAAAATGTGGCAATAGGAGCTCCGCTTAGGCTTTCTCACTCCATACCATTTTTTAAATAGCAAGAATAGAAGAAATAGTATTTTCGTCCTGTGGGGTTTCTGGCTCTAAATCTGGCGGTTTTTGTGGTATGATGTTCGGTATATCTTGGCAACAGTGATGGTATGTTGTTTAGTTAGTGATGATCATATTTTATTCTTTTTGTGCTAATGAATTTCTCCCTCCACATTATGGCGACGAATCATGTCTTGTACAAGGTATATATGTTTCCGGCCAAATGACGCTCCATGCATAATTGTAGGATCTCATCTTCTTGCTCCGCCTGTAACCTCTCAAGTCGGATGCATAATACATGAGATCCGCAGGTTGTTGAATGCATTAGGGTTTCCATATTCATGACTCAACGTACGTACCCGGGAACGGGTTCGTCATGGGGGTGACCTAGTACCTCGCCCCCGCAAGGAAGCATATTGTTTTGTAGGAAATATGGAGCATTAACAGACTCGTACATATACAGTAAGAATGTAACAGAAACCCACAGAATAACAAGGAATGACCATGATGGTGATCAGTAACAAGGAATAACAAGGAGTGATCACTAATAGGGTGTGACCGATTATTTTCTTGAACCTGTGAAGTAACTACATGCAAGATTCATGACAATATTGTTCCCAACATGTCATAGCACTACTACTGAATTGGCCATAAAGCAAATATAATATGTAATATGGTAATCAAGGAAACATGATTCTGCAGTTTAGCAATGCACAATTCAAACAACCTTTATGGTCTTTCACATATATTTAAGATCAGAGCTGCATTAAATGTACAAAAGAGTACAATACATTTCGTACACACAACAACAAACGTGGAGCATATGAATACTAGAGTATCCAATATGTTTCACATCAACGAGTTTATTTTAGATGCAAAACAATGCCAAATCCATGACATAACTTATCACATAGTGACAAGACATTGTATTGTGCATCGAAGCGGTTTAAATGTCAAAGTATTGGACGAAGCTACCAGTTGCAATGCCCTGCATAGAATGGAAACAATAAGTGCAATATTAGCATGCCATGTGTTGACAAAACTATAGTAATAATAGCAATAATAATAATAGTAGTAGTAGTAATAATAATAATAATAATCAAAATGTTAAAGATTCTCTCAAGTATGTCAAAGAGCATGTACAAAAACACTTACAACTGCTGGGATGAAGGCAGTAATATTAAGTTCTCCATAGCTCTCACGTTTGGAGTCCCTTTGACTATTGCAAACTGGATTGTACCTTGTGCCATCGCTAGTCCATTTGTCCCGCCAACAATTGCCCAAACTCCATTTGGGGGAGTCATCCCCATCACTTGAAATGTTGAACGAGTAAACCTATTTCATGAATCACTTGGAAGTTAAACAATCGATAGCACTCAACATTTTAAGAATTGCATCTGAGTTGAGTCAAATTAGAACTGTAATCAGTGTTAAAAATACGATAAGTAACATAGATATTACCAAGTGAGTTAAAAAAATATATTACGTACCTTCCCTGCTGGAATATCATACTGAAATGGGAGAAATCTCCAGCATTGACTTGGTCAGCCTGGACATGGGTTCCTTAGGCACGACCAATAATTTTGGCGTCCGGTGCAGGTGCATCAAGTACAGTATAGTCAAAAGCAACCGTCCTACCAAACTCTATAGGGGGAGTAGACTTAAACACAACTTCTTGGTTGTGGGTTGGTCCGGACACCACCTGGTGCAAGTACAACTGCATTTTTATCTCACTTTCACAAGGAGTGGGACATGCAAAGAAAGGATTGGCCATGGAAAGTATCAGAATGGAGACAAGGAGGGAGGGTAGGGTAAGTCTAGGATCAGCCATGGCTAGGATTGTTCGCTCCCAAAGAGAAGACAACTATACTTGAATCTGTGTTTCTTTTGTGTGGATTGAGGGACATGTCTCGAGTATAACCAATTGGTATTTATAGGGTCCAGAAGCCAAGACCCGCATGGAGGCTCGTCAATTTCTTGTATTGTTTTGGTTGCTTGTCCTTTGGAGGTAGGAGGGGATGTACTATTGCGATAATATTGTTTTGGACCGTATGCATGTGGGCCATATATATAGAGAGGAATAATGTGCCAGTAGTAACAACTGCATTTATTTGTTTTTTGTGGAAGTTATCACGTGAATATGCCAGAAAGTTTGACAATGTCAGAATTTAAAAATAAAATTATCCAACTGTTTGACAGACCATAAAGCTAGGAGAGTGCATTGTTTGAGCATGCAGCACCTTATCTCGACCATCAAGTTCCCTGTCAAGGTCACCCGCAAAAAAAAAGTTCCCCGTCAAGGTCTGTGCTACTTCTATATACAAATTTTTATTTTTTGTTTCTTTCAAACAAGAATACGTATGAACTTGGGACTTTGTAGGTCAACTTTACTCTATGCAGAAAATGGTTCAGAATTGGTGTAACATAAAGTTCACAAATAGTGTAATTTAGAATAAGATCCGGACCATTGTTAAATCCTAGGAGTGATCATCTAAGATAATATAATGGCACTTAGTGTTGGAAATATGCCCTAGAGGCAATAATAAAAAGGATTATTATTGTCTTTTATTCATGCTATAATTGTGTTATCCGGAAATCGTAATACATGTGTGAATACATAGACACCAACATGTCCCTAGTAAGCCTCTAGTTGACTAGCTCGTTGATCAACTGATAGTCATGGTTTCCTGACTATAGACATTGGATGTCATTGATAACGAGATCACATCATTAGGAGAATGATGTGATGGACAAGACCCAATCCTAAGCATAGCACAAGATCGTATAATTCGTTTGCTAGAGCTTTTCCAATGTCAAGTATCTTTTCCTTAGACCATGAGATCGTGTAACTCCCGGATACCGTAGGAGTGCTTTGGGTATGCCAAACGTCACAACGTAACTGGGTGACTATAAAGGTATGCTACGGGTATCTCCGAAAGTATCTGTTGGGTTGACACGGATCGAGACTGGGATTTGTCACTCCGTATGACGGAGAGGTATCACTAGGCCCACTCGGTAATGCATCATCATAATGAGCTTAATGTGATCAAAGTGTTTGATCACGGGATCATGCATTACAGTACAAGTAAAGTGACTTGCCGGTAACGAGATTGAACGAGGTATTGGGATACCGACGATCGAATCTCGGGCAAGTAAAATTCCGATTGACAAAGGGAATTGTATACGGGATTGATTGAATCCTCGACATCGTGGTTCATCCGATGAGATCATCGAGGAGCATGTGGGAGCCAACATGGGTATCCAGATCCCGCTGTTGGTTATTGACCGGAGAGTCGTCTCGGACATGTCTGCATGTCTCCCGAACCTGTAGGGTCTACACACTTAAGGTTCGGCGATGCTAGGGTTATTAGGAAGACTTGTTTGTGATTACCGAATGTTGCTCGGAGTCCCGGATGAGATCCCGGATGTCACGAGGAGTTCCGGAATAGTCCGGAGGTAAAGATTTATATATGGGAAGTTGTCATACGGTCACCGGAAAGGTTCGGGGGCATATCGGTATTGTACCGGGGCCACCGGAGGGGTTCCGGGGGTCCACCCGGAGGGGCCACCTCTCCCGGAGGTCCTTATGGGCTGTATGAGGAAGGGAACCAGCCCAAAGTGGGCTAGGGCGCCACTCCCCCCTAGGGCCCATGCGCCTAGGGTTGGGGGAAACCCTGAAGGGGGCGCCCCCCTTGCTTGGGGGGCAAGCCCCCTCCCCTTGGCCGCCGCCCCTCTCTAGATCTCATCTAGAGGGGCCGGCCCCCCTTCTCCCTTCCCCTATAAATAGAGGGGCGAGGGGAGGGCTGCTGGACACATCCAAGGCGCAGCCCCTCCCCTCCCCAACACCTCTCCTCCTCAGTCACGAGCTTGGCAAAGCCCTGCCGGAGTACTGCTGGTCCACCACCACCACGCCGTCGTGCTGCTGCTGGAGCCATCTTCCTCAACCTCACCTTCCCCCTTGCTGGATCAAGAAGGAGGAGACGTCACACTGACCGTACGTGTGTTGAACACGGAGGTGCCGTCCGTTCGGCGCTAGGATCTCCGGTGATTTGGATCACGTCGAGTACGACTCCCTCATCCCCGTTCTTTGAACGCTTCCGCTCGCGATCTACAAAGGTATGTAGATGCAATCTGAATACTCGTTGCTAGATGAACTCATAGATGGATATTGGTGAAACCGTAGGAAATTTTTTGTTTTCTGCAACGTTCCCCAACAGTGGCATCATGAGCTAGGTCTATGCGTAGTTCTCTTTGCACGAGTAGAACACAATTGTTGTGGGCGTAGATATTGTCAACTTTCTTGCCGCTACTAGCCTTATTTTGCTTCAGCGGTATTGTGGGATGAAGCGGCCCGGACCAACCTTACACGTACGCTTACGTGAGACCGGTTCCACCGACTGACATGCACTAGTTGCATAAGGTGGCTGGCGGGTGTTTGTCTCTCCGACTTTAGTTGGAGCGGATTCGACGAAAAGGGTCCTTATGAAGGGTAAATAGAAGTTGACAAATCACGTTGTGGCTTTTACATAGGTAAGAAAACGTTCTTGCTAGAACCCTATTGCAGCCATGTAAAACTTGCAACAACAATTAGAGGACGTCTAACTTGTTTTTGCAGCAAGTGCTTTGTGATATGATATGGCCAAAGTTGTGATGAATGATGAATGATATATATGTGATGTATGAGATCATGTTCATGTAATAGGAATCACGACTTGCATGTCGATGAGTATGACAACCGGCAGGAGCCATAGGAGTTGTCATTATTTTTTGTATGACCTGCGTGTCATTGGAAACGCCATGTAAATTACTTTACTTTATTGCTAAACGTGTTAGCCATAGTAGTAGAAGTAATGGTTGGCGAGCAACTTCATGGAGACACGATGATGGAGATCATGATGATGGAGATCATGGTGTCATGCCGGTGACAAGATGATCATGGAGCCCCAAGATGGAGATCAAAGGAGCTATATGATATTGGCCATATCATGTCACTATTATTATTTGATTGCATGTGATGTTTATCATGTTTTTGCATCTTGTTTACTTAGAACGACGGTAGTAAATAAGATGATCCCTCATAACAATTTCAAGAGAGTGTTCCCCCTAACTGTGCGCCGTTGCGACAGTTCGTTGTTTCGAAGCACCACGTGATGATCGGGTGTGATACATTCCAACGTTCACATACAACGGGTGTAAGACAGATTTACACATGCAAACACTTAGGTTAACTTGACGAGCCTAGCATGTACAGACATGGACTCGGAACACAAGAGACCGAAAGGTCGAACATGAGTCGTATGAAAGATACGATCAACATGGAGATGTTCACCGATGATGACTAGTCCGTCTCACGTGATGATCGGACACGGCCTAGTCGAGTCGGATCATGTTTCACTTAGATGACTAGAGGGATGTCTAATCTGAGTGGGAGTTCATTAAATAATTTGATTAGATGAACTTAATTATCATGAACTTAGTCTAAAATCTTTGCATAAATGTCTTGTAGATCAAATGGCCAATGCTAATGTCATCTCAACTTCAACGCGTTCCTAGAGAAAACCAAGCTGAAAGACGATGGCAGCAACTATACGGACTGGGTCCGGAACCTGAGGATCATCCTCATAGCTGCCAGGAAACAATATGTCCTCGAAGCACCGCTAGGTGATGCACCCTTCCCAGAGAACCAAGACGATATGAACGCTTGGCAGCAGCGTGCTGATGATTACTCCCTCGTTCAGTGCAGCATGCTTTACAGCTTAGAATCGGGGATTCAAAAGCATTTTGAGCAACACGGAGCATATGAGATGTTCGAAGAGCTGAAAATGGTTTTCCAAGCTCATGCCCGGGTCGAGAGATATGAAGTCTCTGACAAGTTCTACAGTTGTAAGATGGAGGAAAATAGTTCTGTCAGTGAACACATACTCAAGATGTCTGGTTTGCACAACCGCTTGACTCAGCTGGAGATTAACCTCCCAGAAGAGGCGGTCATTGACAGAATCCTTCAGTCGCTCCCACCTAGCTACAAGAGCTTTGTGATGAACTACAATATGCAGGGGATGGAAAAGACCATTCCTGAAGTATTTGCTATGCTGAAATCAGCGGAGGTAGAAATCAAAAAGGAACATCAAGTGTTGATGGTCAATAAAACCACCAAGTTCAAGAAAGGCAAGGGTAAGAAGAACTTCAAGAAGGACGGCAAGGATGTTGCCGCGCCCGGTAAGCAAGTTGCCGGGAAGAAGTCAAAGAATGGACCCAAGCCTGAGAGTTAGTGCTTTTATTGCAAAGGGAAGGGTCACTGGAAGCGGAACTGCCCCCAAATACTTAGCGGATAAGAAGGCCGGCAACACTAAAGGTATATGTGATATACATGTAATTGATGTGTACCTTACCAGTGCTCGTAGTAGCTCCTGGGTATTTGATACCGGTGCCGTTGCTCATATTTGTAACTCAAAACAGGAGCTGCGGAATAAGCGGAGACTGGCGCAGGACGAGGTGACGATGAGCGTCGGGAATGGTTCCAAGGTCGATGTGATCGCCGTCGGCACGCTACCTCTACATTTACCCATGGGATTAGTTTTAAACCTCAATAATTGTTATTTGGTGCCAAGTTTGAGCATGAACATTGTATCTGGATCTCGTTTAATACGAGATGACTACTCATTTAAACCCGAGAATAATGGTTGTTCTATTTATATGAGTGATATGTTTTATGGTCATGCTCCGATGGTTAATGGTTTATTCTTAATAATCTCGTGCGTGATGATACACATATTCATAGTGTGAATACCAAAAGATGTAAAGTTGATAACGATAGTCCCACATACTTGTGGCACTGCCGCCTTGGTCACATTGGTGTCAAGCGCATGAAGAAGCTCCATGCTGATGGACTTTTAGAGTCTCTCGATTATGAATCATTTGACACATGCGAACCATGCCTCATGGGCAAAATGACCAAGACTCCGTTCTCCGGAACAATGGAGCGAGCAACCAACTTATTGGAAATCATACATACTGATGTGTGCGGTCCAATGAGCGTTGAGGCTCGCGGAGGATATCGTTATGTTCTCACTCTCACGGATGACTTGAGTAGATATGGGTATGTCTACTTGATGAAACACAAGTCTGAGACCTTTGAAAAGTTCAAGGAATTTCAGAATGAGGTAGAGAATCAACGTGACCGAAAAATAAAGTTCTTACGATCAGATCGTGGAGGAGAATATTTAAGTCACGAATTTGGCACACACTTAAGGAAATGTGGAATCGTTTCACAACTCACGCCGCCTGGAACACCTCAACGTAACGGTGTGTCCGAACGTCGTAATCGCACTCTATTGGAGATGGTGCGATCTATGATGTCTCTTACAGATTTACCGCTATCATTTTGGGGATACGCTCTAGAGACAGCTACATTAACTTTAAATAGGGCACCGTCTAAATCCGTTGAGACGACACCGTATGAATTATGGTTTGGGAAGAAACCTAAGCTGTCGTTTCTAAAAGTTTGGGGATGCGATGCTTATGTCAAGAAACTTCAACCAGAAAAGCTCGAACCCAAGTCGGAAAAATGCGTCTTCATAGGATACCCTAAGGAAACCATTGGGTATACCTTCTACCTAAGATCCGAAGCCAAGATCTTTGTTGCGAAGAACGGATCCTTTCTAGAGAAAGAGTTTCTCTCGAAAGAAGTAGTTTCTCTCGAAAGAAGTAAGTGGGAGGAAAGTGGAACTTGATGAAGTATTACCTCTTGAACCGGAGAGTAGCGCAGCTCAAGAAAATGTTTCTGTGGTGCCTTCACCGGTTAGAGAGGAGGTTAATGATGATGATCATGAAACTTCAGATCAAGTTACTACTGAACTTCGTAGGTCCACAAGGACACGTTCCGCACCAGAGTGGTACGGCAACCCTGTCCTGGAAATCATGTTGTTAGACAACGGTGAACCTTCGAACTATGAAGAAGCGATGGCAGGCCCAGATTCCAACAAATGGCTAGAGGCCATGCAATCCGAGATAGGATCCATGTATGAGAACAAAGTATGGACTTTGACAGACTTGCCCGATGATCGGCGAGCGATAGAAAATAAATGGATCTTTAAGAAGAAGACGGACGCGGATGGTAATGTTACCATCTATAAAGCTCGACTTGTCGCTAAGGGTTATCGGCAAGTTCAAGGGGTTGACTACGATGAGACTTTCTCTCCCGTAGCGAAGCTGAAGTCCGTCCGAATCATGTTAGCAATTGCCGCATACTATGATTATGAGATATGGCAAATGGATGTCAAAACGGCATTCCTTAACGGTTATCTTAAGGAAGAACTGTATATGATGCAGCCGGAAGGTTTTGTCGACCCTAAGAATGCTAACAAGGTATGCAAGCTCCGGCGATCCATTTATGGGCTGGTGCAAGCATCTCGGAGTTGGAACATTCGCTTTGATGAGATGATCAAGGCATTTGGGTTTATGCAGACTTATGGAGAAGCCTGCATTTACAAGAAAGTGAGTGGGAGCTCTGTAGTATTTCTCATATTATATGTAGATGACATACTTATGATGGGAAATGATATAGAACTTTTGGACAGCATTAAGGCCTACTTGAATAAGAGTTTTTCAATGAAGGACCTTGGAGAAGCTGCTTATATATTAGGCATCAAGATCTATAGAGATAGATCAAGACGCCTCATAGGTCTTTCACAAAGCACATACCTTGAAAAGATATTGAAGAAGTTCAATATGGATCAGTCTAAGAAGGGGTTCTTGCCTGTGTTGCAAGGTGTGAAATTGAGCTCTGCTCAATGTCCGACCACGGCAGAAGATATAGAAGAGATGAGTGTCATCCCCTATGCCTCGGCCATAGGGTCTATTATGTATGCCATGCTGTGTACCAGACCTGATGTAAACCTTGCCGTAAGTTTGGTAGGAAGCTACCAAAGTAATCCCGGCAAGGAACACTGGACAACGGTCAAGAATATCCTGAAGTACCTGAAAAGGACTAAGGACATGTTTCTCGTTTATGGAGGTGACGAAGAGCTCGTCGTAAAGGGTTACGTCGACGCTAGCTTCGACACAGATCTGGATGACTCTAAGTCACAAACCGGATACGTGTATATGTTGAATGATGGAGCAGTAAGCTGGTGCAGCTGCAAGCAGAGCGTCGTGGCGGGATCTACATGTGAGTACATGGCAGCCTCGGAGGCAGCGCATGAAGCAATTTGGGTGAAGGAGTTCATCACCGACCTAGGAGTCATACCCAAATCGTCGGGGCCGATCAAACTCTTCAGTGACAACACTGGAGCTATTGCACTTGCCAAGGAGCCCAGGTTTCACAAGAAGACCAGGCACATCAAGCGTCGCTTCAACTCCATTCGTGAAAATGTTCAAGATGGAGACATAGAAATTTGCAAAGTGCATATGGATCTGAATGTCGCAGATCCGTTGACTAAACCTCTCCCTAGAGCAAAACATGATCAACACCAGAACTCTATGGGTGTTCGATTCATCACAATGTAGCTAGATTATTGACTCTAGTGCAAGTGGGAGACTGTTGGAAATATGCCCTAGAGGCAATAATAAAAAGGATTATTATTATATTTCCTTGTTCATGATAATTGTCTTTTATTCATGCTATAATTGTGTTATCCGGAAATCGTAATACATGTGTGAATACATAGACACCAACATGTCCCTAGTAAGCCTCTAGTTGACTAGCTCGTTGATCAACTGATAGTCATGGTTTCCTGACTATAGACATTGGATGTCATTGATAACGAGATCACATCATTAGGAGAATGATGTGATGGACAAGACCCAATCCTAAGCATTGCACAAGATCGTATAATTCGTTTGCTAGAGCTTTTCCAATGTCAAGTATCTTTTCCTTAGACCATGAGATCGTGTAACTCCCGGATACCGTAGGAGTGCTTTGGGTATGCCAAACGTCACAACTTAACTGGGTGGCTATAAAGGTATGCTACGGGTATCTCTGAAAGTATCCGTTGGGTTGACACGGATCGAGACTGGGATTTGTCACTCCGTATGACGGAGAGGCATCACTGGGCCCACTCGGTAATGCATCATCATAATGAGCTCAATGTGATCAAAGTGTTTGATCACGGGATCATGCATTACTGTACGAGTAAAGTGACTTGCCGGTAACGAGATTGAACGAGGTATTGGGATACCGACGATCGAATCTCGGGCAAGTAAAATACCATTGACAAAGGGAATTGTATATGGGATTGATTGAATCCTCGACATCGTGGTTCATCCGATGAGACCATCGAGGAGCATGTGGGAGCCAACATGGGTATCCAGATCCCGCTGTTGGTTATTGACCGGAGAGTCGTCTCGGTCATGTCTGCATGTCTCCCGAACCCGTAGGGTCTACACACTTAAGGTTCGGTGACGCTAGGGTTATTAGGAAGACTTGTATGTGATTACCGAATGTTGTTCGGAGTCCCGGAGGAGATCCCGGACGTCACGAGGAGTTCCAGAATAGTCCGGAGGTAAAGATTTATATATGGGAAGTTGTCATACGGTCACTGGAAAGGTTCGGGGGCATATCGGTATTGTACCGGGGCCACCGGAGGGGTTCCGGGGGTCCACCCGGAGGGGCCACCTCTCCCGGAGGGCCTTATGGGCTGTATGAGGAAGGGAACCAGCCCAAAGTGGGCTGGGGCGCCACTCCCCCCTAGGGCCCATGCGCCTAGGGTTGGGGGAAACCCTGAAGGGGGCGCCAACCTTGCTTGGGGGGCAAGCCCCCTCCCCTTGGTCGCCGCCACCCCTCTAGATCTCATCTAGAGGGGCCGGCCCCCCTTCTCCCTTCCCCTATAAATAGAGGGGCGAGGGGAGGGCTGCTGGACACATCCAAGGCGCAGCCCCTCCCCTCCCCAACACCTCTCCTCCTCCGTCACGAGCTTGGCGAAGCCCTGCCGGAGTACTGCTGGTCCACCACCACCACGCCGCCGTGCTGCTGCTGGAGCTATCTTCCTCGACCTCTCCTTCCCCCTTGCTGGATCAAGAAGGAGGAGACGTCACACTGACCGTACGTGTGTTGAACGCGGAGGTGCCGTCCGTTCGGCGCTAGGATCTCCGGTGATTTGGATCACGTCGAGTACGACTCCCTCATCCCCGTTCTTTGAACGCTTCCGCTCGTGATCTACAAAGGTATGTAGACGCAATCTGAATACTCGTTGCTAGATGAACTCATAGATGGATCTTGGTGAAACCGTAGGAAAATTTTTGTTTTCTGCAACGTTCCCCAACACTTAGGACATATTATATTGTTTAAATAAAATAATGTTTCTAGGACAGTGGCGGAGCTAGACCAGGAAGATTAGGGGGGGGGGATAGAAAATAAAATTTCTAGGGAGGACAAAATCTCTATCAAAAATTTCTTCATTAAATTTGCCCAGGCGGGGGGGGGGGGGGGGGGGCACGGCACCTGCAGGGATGCACGAACCTCCACCAGTGGTCTACGAGCTATTCCAACCCCATGGATGCATGTGAAGACCAGCAAGTATATGCTCTAGCTTATCCCTGTTAAGGCAAACCTATATATTACTACAATAGAGTTGTATCTGTTGGACTTCGCCCATGGATTGATCACATCAAAGTATAACGAACACGCTCGCACAAAAACCTAGAGCCAAGGGCACATGGTGCGCACCTTTTTTTTCTCAACTCATCGTAAAACCTTACGCAACTGTCTGTGCACATATTATGCATGACCAACACAAGCCTACTTGTACAACAATTCTAATACAACCCTGACACATGCTGCTGCTAACCCACATATAAAACAAAGCACTACTACGAGCCGGACTCAAATTAGTACCACGTATGGCATACCTAGTAATGCCAACTCCTAATTAATTAGCACTAACTCAACTGCTTACTCAAGATTATGCTAACACTATCATCTAGAAAGATTCTATATTAACTGGAGTACAACCTATCTTCAAGGCTGCCAAATATACTATAAATGATCAAAGATGGGGACAAGGTCTGTCTTAAAAGAATTGCAGGAGTAGTTTGATTCACAAATACAAGTAAAGACTATAGGCTTAGTCATTTTATTCCTTTTTTACTTGCCTTGCAAAGAAGCATATATTTTTTCAACTTTTGTTTTGTTGTATCTGATTGATTATCTAGAGCATGAACGCATTCACATGACGGATCCACTTACAATAATTTTCACCCTATGGAGCACACAAATAGTGAAATTGCTGAACGCTTGGTAACAACACAATTATCTCGTGAATGATAAAGGATTCCGGGGCAATAGTTGATTCACGATCGTGGAGAAGTTTCGACATTATCATGCATGTTGTCATTATAGTGCTATTTTTCTAGTGAATGTAGGGGTGGGAGGTCCTGGTAACTGCTTCTCTTAATAGTTTGTTTTGTCACGTTCACCCAAAATAACATCCCATTAGGGACAAACTAGCTAAGTTGCAATCACTACAAACTAGCTATATTCAGTTTATGTATATTCATATATTCGAAAAAAATGTTTTCATTTCTTTGTGTAGTACAACTTCAAATATTTGAGAAGTTAGATCAATCTATAAATTTTTTATATACGTTGGTTGTGAAATTTTGGATATTAATTTATTATGAACTATGTGACAATGGAATGAAATGATAAGATGACTATCTGTTTGAGATAGGAAGTGTTTATATTTCATTTAGTATGGAGATCATTTGAAGTTATTTGGTGAATAAACTTTGCAAACTTATAAAACATTTGCTCGTAGCCAATGCCACGAAGTTTCATTTTTTTCTCTCTATATTTTTGGATTTTACTGTTCATTGCATGGGTGCACCGAACTTGGTTGCAGCCACCGCTTTACCAAATAACAATATATGCAGTTTTACAGTAGGAACTGGCTGAAAATGCTAAAAATATAAAATATTCTAGATAGTTTACTACACAAATTTAATTGGTATTGTTAACTATTTCTGCCAGTTTTGTGCCAGACAGTCCACTATGGTGTGGGAGATTTCTCATGTGGTTTCACGAATGTCTCCAATAATATGAGTATTAGCTCCAGTTTGCTGAAGTCAAAAGGAAAAAATCATCTGTATAAAAACCACCTGTAAGACTCTTGAATGTATTGGTGGTAAGCTAAATGTCGTAGGCATTTTTCCTTCTCAGTGTTTCCCTGTACATGAAAGGGTTATCTTCGACTAAGAATGTTAGCACACACTGCTGACCAACAAACCTAAATTTATTTGGGGTAGAACATGCATATACACCATTGGCATGTGGAGCAGCATCGCCTATTATACTATCCTAAAGACATGAACCATCTGTTCAGTGCTAGAAGGGTTATATAGTATGTTCATATAATATATCTAAGATATTTCAAAGCAAACTATAAGAAAAAATTGCATATGAATCCATAGTATTTTTTATATTTAAAAATACCTTCATATTTGTATGTACAAAATAATATACCAAAAATAGTATATACTACCTAAAAAATAGGATATACACTACATATTACACGCACATATTTTCAGTTTTGACAGATACTACATACACCATATTACAATGTTGACAAAGTATACTGTATCTAGGAGTTATTCCACCCCCATGCATACATGTGAAGGGGGACAAGTATATGCTCTAGCTTATGCAGTTAAGCCAATCATATTCTTACGAAGGAACCATATCATTTGGAGCTAGTTCTTTTGGCAGCTTAAAAAAATAAGCCGTCTCCTCCCCAGCTTATCGCATAAGCCGCCTCTCTTATTTATTGGGGCATCTAAATTATGGGTAACTAATTTAGAAATCTCAACAAATTTGAGGAGCGGCTTATTTTTTTTTAAGCTGTGGAGAGGCAGCTTATTTTTAATCTGCCCAAAAGAACTGGCTCTTAGAAAGATTCAATATCAATTGGAGTACAACCTACTTTGAAGTTTGAATACTGTCAAATGTCATGTCAATAGTAAAAGATGGAAACATGTTTGTCTTAAAAGAATGGTAGGATACCAAGACCATAGGCTCGGTCATACTAATACTTTTGTTTGACTTGCTTTGCAAGAAGCATAGTTTTGCAGTTTTGTCCTAACATACCTGATTGATTATCTAGAGCATATACTCCCATGAAGGATCCACTTGCCATAATTCTCATTGAAGTTCCTTAATGTGAGGCGAGTTGCTCAAATTTCTTATAATAATAATGTTCACATGAATATACAAAGAAAATGGATCGGGTAGACTGATAATACTACATACCACATACTAACAAATGGTTGGTCATTATAGGTTCTAAAAAATGTTTTGGATATATATAATCTACAGCGTGGTGCCTTTTTTATTTGGCGCTCATAAATGTGTGTTCAAGGCATGTATTGTATTTATTTTTTCTAGACAATATAATTAAGAATACAGATTTGCAAGTTGCAGAGTACAAAACAACCCTAAGAAATCACATGTATGATTAAATCCTTGTTTCAGTTATATCAACTGGTACATTTTTTTGTTGATCATACATAATTAAGTTTCCTGAAGAAGTACCTATATTGAGTTTATAATATAAACCAGACAAAGTTTTTCAAAGCAAGGTGGTTTGAAAGAAAGAAAGTGATCAAGCTCCAGTAGTCTTTGTGGATAAGTTACTAAACTATTCGGCGACCTATTTGAGACGGCACATGACAGAGTATTATGAATATTTGTTAAGGGAATCTTGCTATTATATTGAAATTCCACATATACACAGCAACCCCAAATATTCTGTAGATGATTATTCTAATCAGCCTTGTCAAAGTCTAGTACTAGAAGCATCTAGCCGGTGGTGTTCATGGTATGTAGAGTAAGTGGTTAGACCATCACCCTCATTTTCTGACTAGGTTTGAGGTACATAGAAATGTTGTGCAAATATATAACCTGGAAACAGTTCAAAAACTGGAATTATATATATCATGTGTTTGCACAACATTCTGACTATTTTGGTCCAAGCCTCCATATCACTAATGCGTGGCCTATGTGACCTAAGGCCAACTCTAACCAATCCCCTATAAAATAGAGGAGGACCATGATCAATTGCACCAATGATCCATATGTCCGTGAGGGCAAAGCAGGGAGAGAAAAAAAACATTGGCAGCAGTCAGAACTATGGCCAGCAAGTCTATGCTCGGCTTATCCAACTATGCCAAACTTCTATGTTCTTACGACAGGCGCATATAGTTTAGAAAAATTATGTATCAATTGGAGTACCACTTGCTTTGAACACAGCCAAATATAATATCAATAATAAGACGGGGACAAGGAATCCCATAAAATAATGGTGGGAGTAGGACTAGTTTGTTTCTAAAGTATATGTGAAGAACGGAGGTTTAGTCATTTTATTCCTTTTGTTTGACGCGCCTTCCAAGAAGCGTAAGGGTTTAATTTATGCTTGTGTTTTGTTCTATCTGGTTGGCTGTCTCTAGAATATATTTTTTAGAACTTTTCTCTAGCATATATTCACATGAAGGGGGCACTTGCTATATTTTCTCCTCATGCGAGCTGCATTGCTACCGTTTCATATACTAATATTCACACTATGAAGAACAAATACTGAAATTCCAGATTGTTTGGCAGTAACGAAGTTATCCTCATCCAATTGGCCGAAGTGGAGCCTGTAGATCCGCATTCACCCGTAGGTCATGCGATTCATGACGGAGAGAACTTGCACCAGTCATGCATGCATGTTATCATTAGTTCCATCAGTCTAGTGAATGCAGTGGTGGCCTGGTGGGTGTAGTAGCACCATTAGTAAAAGCTACTCCATTCGTTCCTAAGTATAAGCCTTTTTAGAGATTTCGATGTGGACTATCTAATGAGTGAATCTATACTCTAAATACGTCTATATACATCTGTATGTAGTCCGTATTGAAATATCTAAAAGGACTTATATTTAGAACCAATTACGCAAAACATACTTGTTCTTACGACAAAACCATATCATTTAGAAATATTTAACTAGAGTACACATTGCTTTGATACTGCAAAATATATTGTCAATAACAAAAGATGAGGACAAGGACTTCCTTATTAAAATGGTCAGAGTAAGTTTGTTTCTAAAATATATGTTAAGATGAGAGGCTTAGTCATTTTATTCCTTTGTCTGACGTGGCTTACAAGAAGCGTATAGTTGTGTACTTCTGTAATGGAAAGGAAAATCTATCCCGTGGAATAATCTTGATGAGAGCTAGAATGTCGTGCTTGTCCTTGTGGTTGTCAGGAATTATTTTGGACTGCTCGTGCAAAACGTTCAGTGAGCAGCTCGGCAAAAGCAGCAAGGTCAAGCCCTATGCCCGTGGCATCACCAGGCTGTCGGAACTGCATTAGCTCCTTATTTATGTCAATCAAGTATTAATTAGCAACTATACGTTATGTGTTGTAGGAACTACCCCCCCCCCCCTTCTCAATATATGCCTTCTGTAGAGCATTTTGGCTTGTGATGGAACACATGGAACGGCGCTACACAACATTCAGCGGGGTTGATACGTGAGAAACATTAGGGGTACTCACAATGGGTAACCGTGCCTTGCTGGTTATCACATGATAATGCTTGCTATTCCCTCCGGTCTAATTTATTGGGCGTCCTACTTTTGCCCGTACTTGGTCAGAATTTTTTAAGTTTAACCAAATCTATAGAAAAATACATCTCCATGTACAACGCAAAATTAGGTTTGTTAGATTAATCTTGTATAATCTATACTTTATATCATAGATCTTCGCATATTTTTGCATATATTTATCAAACTTAAAGCAGTTCGACATAGGAAAAACCTAGATAATTAATTCAGAATGGAGAGTATGAACCACAATTCTCTAGTAAATGGGGAAAAATAAAGACCTTTTTCCATTAAGAAAAGAAGCATAGATTGTCCTAGATAAGGCAATAAGTCAATCGAAGTTGTCTTAATCTTAGGACCTCTATTGATCCTATCTCTATTTCGGTTAGGACGAGAAGGTTGCCCTCGAACCTCCTAACATCAACTCATCCAGGTAATTTTGTTGGAGCCAAATCCCAGCGTAGGACACTGACTTTCATGTATTATCAGATTGTTTGCACGACCTCCATCGCTGTGCATAGTAGCATGTAACCCAGAGCTAGGAGACAACTGCTACACAGAGCTAACGAATAATACATTATCACCCGCAAAAAAAAGTATAATACATTATCCATAAGACATCCATAAGACCTGAACCGCTAGCTAGAAGGGTTGATCATCTAGGACAAAACATATTGTAGCTCGAACCTGCTATGATGTTTAAATAGTACAGTGTGTCTAGGAGTTGTTGGAACTCCATGCATGCATGCAAGGACATCAAGTATATGCTCTAGCTTATCCCATTATGCCAAACCTATATATCATCATGACAGAACCATATTATTTTAAAAGATTCTATACTAATTGGAGTGCCACTTGCTTTGGTTACCGCCAAATATAATGCCAATAAAAACAGTTGGCGACGAGGACTCCATAAAAGAATTGTTGAAGTAGTTCGTTTCTAAAATATATGTACGTGAAGACTAGAGGCTTAGTCATTTTATTCTTTTATTTGACGTGGCTTGCAAGAAGTGCAAAGGGTTATACTTACGGGTTTTTTATATCTGATTGATTGTCTCTAGCATATATTCACATGAAGGGGGCACTTGTAATAATTTCATTGAAATTTCTTCATGTGAGTTGCGTTGCTACCATTTCATATACTAATGTACGCTCAGGTCTGATGATTCATGATGGTGAAGCACTTGCACCAGTTGCGCATGTTATCATTAGTGTTAACTGTCTAGTGAATGTAGTGGTGGGTGTAGCGCCAACCCTAAAAGCTAAAACAGGTAAGGGTTCTATGCGTATGATGCCCACCACAGGTCCTGATAGCTTCTTCTCTCAATGGGTTCTGCTACACTATACTAGTAGAAAAAGGGACTTTTGTCCCGGTTGGTAAGGCCCTTTAGTCCCGGTTCTTACACGAACCGGGACTAAAGGGTGCGGCCACGTGGAGCTCCACCTTTAGTCCCGGTCCGGGACTAAAGGAAATTTTATGATTTTTTTTGAATTTTTTTTAAAAAAATTTATTTTCAAATTTTTGAATTATTTTAACCTCTAGTCTGTAATCACCACCCCTCATCACTGCTCAATTTATCCTCTAACCACCCCTCATCATTCCAAATCATCTAACTTCCCGAACGGTCACCCATCCTCCCACTCCCCCAGCCTGAGCACGCTTAACTTCCGGGTTCTATTCTCCCTCGTTTCCAAGTCTGCACTTGTTGTTTTCCTGACAATAGTAAGTTGCCAATCCTATTAACCTGCACTTGTTGCTTGAGCATGAAGTGACACATTTCACTGTTTGAGTTTGAAACTATTGTTTTAAAAAACAATAATTATTCAGTAACACTAATATTTCTTGAATAATTAGTTTGACCACAGTTTGACCATATTTGACCAAAATTTAAAATAACCGAAATAATTATTTAGTAACACTAATATTCTAGAATAATTAGTCTGACCATTGTTTAACCACAGTTTGACCAGATTTGACCACATTTTTTCCAAAAAATAAATTGAAACTATATTTTTTTCTGTTACTAGTGGCGCACCTAGCAAATGGTGCGCCACTAGTAAGTTTGAAATTTTTTCAATTTTTTCCACTCTAGATCTTAAAAGCCCCGTAACTTTTTTTCTATTAGGTTTTTGAGGATTTTGAAAATGTTTAACGGGGTGCCCCCGGTTAAATTCTTATGTAACTTTTCGAGTAGATGATTTTTCATATAAAAAACTTTTTAATCCGAGTTCGTATGCAATAGTTATGCCCATTTTACAAATTCCAGAGAGATTTTGCAAATAAAGTCGAAATTCATATTTGTAAATTTTCCCAACAACTAGACCACATATCACATGGGAAACCGTATTTTCTTTTATCTATTTTCTCAATCTCGGGTCTACTATGGCTTAATCTCGGGTCAATATGCTTAATCTCAGGTCACCTTCAGACCGGTTCGTCCAATAATGAACGGCTTAATGCCTCAAAGCCATTAGATCTGTTGGTCGCACCAACCGGGACTAAATCATACCTTTAGTCACGGTTGGCTGCACCAACCGCTGCGACTAATATCGGACATTTGCACCCTTATAGTCCAGTCTGGCACGAACCCACTAAACGCCCAGGGAACCGGACATAATGCCTAATACCCAACAACGGGATAATGCACCTTACGGTCCGTTCTGGACTGACGAAGAATGGGATTCCACGCCCAAACACTTTGCCCCCTTATCATCACTACTGCTAGTAGAAAAAAGGCTTTGAGTGCAAGGCCTGAAAGCCGCCATATACCCCGGTTCCACTTCAACGAACCGGACCAATAGAATGGATCGGTACCGAATTCGTAGAGAGCCAGCGTCCAGACTCGTGCGGCCATTGGTCCGGTTCGCTGACCCGCATGGTCGTCACACACGAACCGTACCAATGCGCTTCGCTCCTGGCCAACCACCTACTAAGTCACGTAGGTACCTGGAATACCGGCACCAAATATCTGAGTCCTGATTCTACCACAACCAGATAAGAGGCTATAATATTACCCCTGCCCCGTCAGAGCAGGTCTGCTCTATTACTCCGGCCGGACTCGGAGACTTGTACTCTCTAGCTTCCAACTCCTAGCACATTTAGAGGTATTCATATATACCCTAATCAATCAGCTTTTCTCTATTGAGCAGCTCCTTGCAAGCTCCATGTTCTCAAAGATTTGTCTAGGTTGGCTGGTCATCAGTCCCGTCCCGTCCTCACTGACCGTGATCACCAGCGCATCTCGTCGCCGCACACCGTTGGTGGCCTCTATTTTTTATTTTCATTGTGTCTGTAATGGTTTTTGAACACTCTAATCAAATAATAATGCACGCAAGAGAACCGACTATGATTACTCGTTCAGACGCACTCCGATCACACTTTAAAGGTGTCGCATATTGTTCGAAGTGGCTAAGAAACAGCAGATATTATGTGATGTCCATCCTATAATTGGAATACTAGATCTGACCCTGACGGAAAATCCTTCACACCACCTCTCTATAGCTTTCATGCTCTAATATGTTTGCCAGCCGTGAAAAGATGGAAGTCTATATGGGTGACACAAAAGAAGAGATAATGAAAACTATAGTGCTCAGCTAATATGGTAGTGCACAGAGCGGAGACAAAGGACCATCCAGGTGCCTATGATGAGCGTACCGGTCAGTGCTTGAGCAAAACAATGTAAAGTAAAAGAAAGTTTGCAATTCAACGCATGTAGAGAATCAACAAATAAGGGTGTACCCCATTGCGTAATAATCGAACACCAAAACCAAGTACAACAACTGGAATGCTAGTAGTGAACTTAGAGAATCGTATCGACAAGAATTTGAGAAGTACTAAAAATATGAAGAAGAAGTTCAAAATAACGAATTCCCTACCAGTACGTACCGGACAAGAAGGTCGTATTCCTCTATGATTATTGAAATACATGCCCCATGACTAACATCACTCTACCAATGTGCGTACAAGATCCGGAACGCATGCAAATCAGCTGCTTATCGGAGAATCAGACAGATGACCCCTGCGTCTGAATGATGTGACGGGCGCCCAAGAATAGGTTCCCCAAGTATGTGGATCCCTATAATACCACAGTTGAAACATCTTCAAAACAAAGATCAAATGAGAGCACAAAAGAAGCTAAAAAGAGGAAGTTGAGACAACCCGCTGACGTCCATGGAAAAATCCGATATAAAAGTGAGCGGGACTTTCATGAAGAAGAGAACATAATGGTATTGTTTTAAGCCAGAGCATTAATTCCTCTCTTGGACAGAGCAGCAATCATAGCCTTCCGTGACTATATGTCTCTATAACTTCCTCCTTGCTATCTGAAAACCTTATTATCCGACTCTCATAAAGTCCTAACACCTGTTGAGGAACGTAGATTCAAAAAATCCTACAAACGCAAAAATCAATGTATGCTCCAAACTGAGATGGCAGAGAGTGTCTATACTACCTCGAGAACCTCCGGACGCTATATCAACGCGTGATGATCGTACTCACGTACCGACCATACAAGTACCGGAAGCACCGCACCTCGAATTTCTACACAAATTCATCTCGATTACATCTCCTTCTGATCAGCAAAAGGGCGACAGTAGTATGGTAGCAGCACCGGCGTCGCTGCTTGCGTGAAAACAAATATCCCGCAGGCTTCCTAAGCAACTACAAAACATATGCGGAGAATAAAACTAGAGAACAGAGTTGCCGGACTCGGCATTGGTTTCTGATCTCTCTTCGGTGCTACCTCCCCTCTATTCGTATATCGGACCTCGGTCAAACTTGGAGAAGAATAAAAACTCCACCAAAGTCAGTTCACCGAGCAAGTCCTTCTCAGATCAAAGAGCCAGAACTCCAGAGTTCCAGGGCTTAACAGAACAGTGACCCTGGCGCTGGCCCTACTCCGGCAAAATTCTTTGTCTTTCACATAACTTGTGGCTCCCTTGCCATAAGTTTCGTTACGAAACTTCCGAACACCCTTCGTAATTTCACAACCCTTCTTTCCTTATTGGTACGGTACCAAACATATCATAATATATAATCTTCATGTCTCGACCATTCTCGATCCTCGTATGTCCGTATCACATCCGGGACTCCAACAACCTTCGGTCACAATCATAAACTCAATAAACTATATCGTCAACGAGTTAAGCGTGCGGACCCTACGGGTTCGAGAACTATGTAGACATGACCGAGACACCTCTCGGTCAATAACCAATAGCGGAACCTGATGCCATATTGGCTCCTACATATTCTACGAAAATCTTTATCGGTCGACCGCATAACAACATACGTTGTTCCCTTTGTCATCGGTATGTTACTTGCCCGAGATTCGATCGTCGGTATCTCAATACCTAGTTCAATCTCGTTACCGGCAAGTCTCTTTACTCGTTCCGTAATACATCATCTCGCAACTAACTCATTAGTTGTAATGCTTGCAAGGCTTATGTATGTGCATTACCGAGAGGGCCCAGAGATACCTCTCCGACAATCGGGGTGACAAATCCTAATCTCGAAATACGCCAACCCAACATACCTTTGGAGACACCTGTAGAGCACCTTTATAATCACCCAGTTACGTTGTGACGTTTGGTAGCACACAAAGTGTTCCTCGGCAAACGGGAGTTGCATAATCTCATAGTCATAGGAACATGTATAAGTCATGAAGAAAGCAATAGCAACAAACTAAACGATCGGTGCTAAGCTAATGGAATGGGTCATGTCAATCATCATCATTCTCATGATGTGATCCCGTTAATCAAATAACAACTCTTTGTGTTAGGAAACATAACCATCTTTGATTAACGAGCTAGTCAAGTAGAGGCATACTAGTGACACTTTGTTTGTCTATGTATTCACACAATTATGTTTCCGGTTAATACAATTCTAGCATGAATAATAAACATTTATCATGATATAAGGAAATAAATAATAACTTTATTATTGCCTCTAGGGCATATTTCCTTCAGTCTCCCACTTGCACTAGAGTCAATAATCTAGATTACACAGTAATGATTCTAACACCCATGGAGCCTTGGTGCTGATCATGTTTTTCTCGTGGAAGAGGCTTAGTCAACGGGTCTGCAACATTCAGATCCGTATGTATCTTGCAAATTTCTATGTCTCCCACCTGGA
Source organism: Triticum urartu (assembly GCF_003073215.2). Classification (NCBI taxonomy): domain Eukaryota; kingdom Viridiplantae; phylum Streptophyta; class Magnoliopsida; order Poales; family Poaceae; genus Triticum; species Triticum urartu. The sequence continues at coordinate 7,113,195 of NC_053022.1, read as the reverse complement.
CTAAATCCCGGATGGAATTGAAGCATCTCTTGATGTGCTTGGTTCTCTTGTGAAATCTGGATTCCTTTGCCAAGGCAATTGCACCAGTATTGTCACAAAAGATTTTCATTGGACCCGATGCACTAGGTATGACACCTAGATCGGATATGAACTCCTTCATCCAAACTCCTTCATTTGCTGCTTCCGAAGCAGCTATGTACTCCGCTTCACATGTAGATCCCGCTACGACGCTTTGTTTAGAACTGCACCAACTGACAGCTCCACCGTTTAATGTAAACACGTATCCGGTTTGCGATTTAGAATCGTCCGGATCAGTTCAAAGCTTGCATCAACGTAACCATTTACAATGAGCTCTTTGTCACCTCCATATACGAGAAACATATCCTTAGTCCTTTTCAGGTATTTCAGGATGTTCTTGACCGCTGTCCAGTGATCCACTCCTGGATTACTTTGGTACATCCCTGCTAAACTTATAGCAAGGCACACATCAGGTCTGGTACACAGCATTGCATACATGATAGAGCCTATGGCTGAAGCATAGGGAACATCTTTCATTTTCTCTCTATCTTCTGCAGAGGTCGGGCATTGAGTCTGACTCAACTTCACACCTTGTAACACAGGCAAGAACCCTTTGTTTGCTTGATCCATTTTGAAATTCTTCAAAATTTTGTCAAGGTATGTGCTTTGTGAAAGTCCAATTAAGCGTCTTGATCTATCTCTATAGATCTTTATGCCTAATATGTAAGCAGCTTCACCGAGGTCTTTCATTGAAAAACTCTTATTCAAGTATCCCTTTATGCTATCCAGAAATTCTATATCATTTCCAATCAATAATATGTCAGCCACATATAATATCAGAAATGCTACAGAGCTCCCACTCACTTTCTTGTAAATACAGGCTTCTCCGAAAGTCTGTATAAAACTGAATGCTTTGATCACACTATCAAAGCGCTTATTCCAACTCCGAGAGGCTTGCACCAGTCCATAAATGGATCGCTGGAGCTTGCACACTTTGTTAGCTCCCTTTGGATCTACAAAACCTTCCGGTTGCATCATATACAACTCTTCTTCCAGAAATCCATTCAGGAATGCAGTTTTGACATCCATCTGCCAAATTTCATGATCATAAAATGCGGCAATTGCTAACATGATTCGGACAGACTTAAGCATCGCTACGGGTGAGAAGGTCTCATCGTAGTCAATCCCTTGAACTTGTCGAAAACCTCTTGCGACAGGTCGAGCTTTGTAGACAGTAACATTATCGTCAGCGTCAGTCTTCTTCTTGAAAATCCATTTATTCTCAATTGCTTGCCGATCATCGGGCAAGTCAACCAAAGTCCACACTTTGTTCTCATACATGGATCCCATCTCAGATTTCATGGCTTCAAGCCGTTTTGCGGAATCTGGGCTCACCATCGCTTCTTCATAGTTCGTAGGTTCATCATGATCTAGCAGCATGATTTCCAGAACAGGATTACCGTACCACTCTGGCGCGGATCTTACTCTGATTGATCTACGAGGTTCAGTAGTATCTTGTCCTGAAGTTTCATGATCATCATCATTAGCTTCCTCACTTATTGGTGTAGGTGTCGCAGAAACAGTTTTCTGTGATGTACTACTTTCCAATAAGGGAGCAGGTACAGTTACCTCATCAAGTTCTACTTTCCTCCCACTCACATCTTTCGAGAGAAACTCCTTCTCCATTAGGCACCCCAGGCTTTACACTTTATGCTTCCGGCTCGTATGTTGTGTGGAATTGTGAGCGGATAACAATTTCACACAGGAAACAGCTATGACCATGATTACGCCAAGCTATTTAGGTGAGACTATAGAATACTCAAGCTTTTTCACATAAGCATCGCAGCCCCAAACTTTTAGAAACAATAACTTTGGTTTCTTGCCAAACCATAGTTCATAAGGCGTCGTCTCGACGGATTTCGATGGTGCCCTATTTAACGTGAATGCGGCCGTCTCTAAAGCATAACCCCAAAACGATAGCGGTAAATCAATAAGAGACATCATAGATCGTACCAGATCTAGTAAAGTACGATTACGACGTTCGGACACACCATTACGCTGTGGTGTTCCGGGTGGCGTGAGTTGCGAAACTATTCCGCATTGCTTCAAATGTACACCAAACTCATAACTCAAATATTCTCCTCCACGATCAGATCGTAGAAACTTTATTTTCTTGTTACGATGATTTTCAACTTCACTCTGAAATTCTTTGAACTTTTCAAATGTTTCAGACTTATGTTTCATTAAGTAGATATACCCATATCTGCTTAAGTCATCTGTGAAGGTGAGAAAATAACGATATCCGCCACGAGCCTCAATATTCATCGGACCACATACATCTGTATGTATGATTTCCAACAAATCTGTTGGTCTTTCCATAGTACCGGAGAATGGTGTTTTAGTCATCTTGCCCATGAGGCACGGTCGCAAGTAACAAGTGATTCATAATCAAGTGGTTCCAAAAGTCCATCAATATGGAGTTTCTTCATGCGTTTTACACCGATATGACCTAAACAGCAGTGCCACAAATAAGTTGCACCATCATTATCAACTCTGCATCTTTTGGCTTCAACATTATGAATATGTGTATCACTACTATCAAGATTCAATAAGAATAAACCACTCTTCAAGGGTGCAAGACCATAAAAGATATTACTCATATAAATAGAACAACCATTATTCTCTGATTTAAATGAATAACCGTCTCGCATTAAACAAGATCCAGATATAATGTTCATGCTCAACGCTGGCACCAAATAACAATTATTTAGGTCTAATACTAATCCCGAAGGTAGATGTAGAGGTAGCGTGCCGACCGCGATCACATCGACTTTGGAACCGTTTCCCATGCGCATCGTCACCTCGTCCTTAGCCAATCTTCGCTTAATCCGTAGTCCCTGTTTCGAGTTGCAAATATTAGCAACAGAACCAATATCAAATACCCAGGTGCTACTGCGAGCATTAGTAAGGTACACATCAATAACATGTATATCACATATACCTTTGTTCACCTTGCCATCCTTCTTATCCGCCAAATACTCTGGGCAGTTCCGCTTCCAGTGACCATTCTGCTTGTAGTAGAAGCACTCAGTTTCAGGCTTAGGTCCAGACTTGGGTTTCTTCTCTTGAGCAGCAACTTGCTTGCTGTTCTTTTTGAAGTTCCCCTTCTTCTTCCCTTTGCTCTTTTTCTTGAAACTAGTGGTCTTGTTGACCATCAACACTTGATGCTCCTTTTTGATTTCTACCTCCGCAGCTTTCAGCATTGCGAAGAGCTCGGGAATAGTCTTATTCATCCCTTGCATATTATAGTTCATCACGAAGCTCTTGTAGCTTGGTGGCAGTGATTGGAGAATTCTGTCAATGACGCAATCATCTGGAAGATTAACTCCCATCTGAATCAAGTGATTATTATACCCAGACATTTTGAGTATATGCTCACTGACAGAACTATTCTCCTCTATCTTGCAGCTATAGAACTTATTGGAGACTTCATATCTCTCAATTCGGGCATTTGCTTGAAATATTAACTTCAACTCCTGGAACATCTCATATGCTCCATGACGTTCAAAACTTGGAGTCCCGATTCTAAGCCGTAAAGCATGGCACACTGAACTATCGAGTGGTTATCAGCTTTGCTCTGCCATACGTTCATAACATTTGGTGTTGCTCCAGCAGCAGGCCTGGCACCCAGCGGTGCTTCCAGGACGTAATTCTTCTGTGCAGCAATGAGGATAATCCTCAAGTTACGGACCCAGTCCGTGTAATTGCTACCATCATCTTTCAACTTTGCTTTCTCAAGGAACGCATTAAAATTCAACGAAACAACAGCACGGGCCATCTATCTACAATCAAACATACATAAGCAAGATACTATCAAGTACTAAGTTCATGATAAATTTAAGTTCAATTAATCAAATTACTTAACAACTCCTACTTAGATAGACATCCCTCTAATCCTCTAAGTGATCACGTGATCCAAATCAACTAAACCATGTCCGATCATCACGTGAGATAGAGTAGTTTCATTGGTGAACATCACTATGTTGATCATATCTACTATATGATTCACGCTCGACCTTTCGGTCTCCGTGTTCCGAGGCCATATCTGTATATGCTTGGCTCGTCAAGTATAACCTGAGTATTCTGCGTGTGCAACTGTTTTGCACCCGTTGTATTTGAACGTAGAGCTTATCACACCCGATCATCACGTGGTGTCTCAGCACGAAGAACTTTTGCAGCGGTGCATACTCAGGGAGAACACTTCTTGATAATTTTAGTGAGAGATCATCTTATAATGCTACCATCAATCAAAGAAAGATAAGATGCATAAAAGATAAACATCACATGCAATCAATATAAGTGATATGATATGGCCATCATCATCTTGTGCCTGTGATCTCCATCTCCGAAGCACCGTCATGATCACCATCGTCACCGGCGCGACACCTTGATCTCAAGCGTAGCATCGTTGTTGTCTCGCCAATTTTATGCTTCCACGACTATCGCTACCGCTTAGTGATAAAGTAAAGCATTACAGCGCGATGGCATTGCATACAATAAAGCGACAACCATATGGCTCCTGCCAGTTGCCGATAACCCGGTTACAAAACATGATCATCTCATACAATTAAATCGGCATCATTTTTGACCATATCACATCACAACATGCCCTACAAAAACAAGTTAGACGTCCTCTACTTTGTTTGTTGCAAGTTTTACGTGGCTGCTACGGGCTTAAGCAAGAACCAATCTTACCTACGCATCAAAACCACAACGATAGTTTGTCAAGTTGATGCCGTTTTAACCTTCGCAAGGACCGGGCGTAGCCACACTCGGTTCAACTAAAGTTGGAGAAACAGTCACCCGCAAGCCACCTATGTGCAAAGCACGTCGGGAGAACCGGTCTCGCGTAAGCGTACGCGTAATGTCGGTCCGGGCCGCTTCATCCAACAATACTGCCGAACCAAAGTATGACATGCTGGTAGGCAGTATGACTTATATCGCCCACAACTCACTTGTGTTCTACTCGTGCATATAACATCAAACCATAAAACCTAGGCTCGGATGCCACTGTTGGGGAACGTAGTAATTTCAAAAAAATTCCTATGCACACGCAAGATCATGGTGATGCATAGCAACGAGAGGGGAGAGTGTTGTCTACGTACCCTCGTAGACCGTTCGCGGAAGCGTTATAGCAACGCGGTTGATGTAGTCGTACGTCTTCACGTCCGACCGATCCAAGTACCGAAAGCACGGCACCTCCGAGTTCTGCACACGTTCGGCTCGGTGACGTCCTCGCCTTCTCTATCCAGCAAGAGGGGCGAAGTAGTAGATGAGTTCTGTCAGCACGACGGCGTGGTGACAGTGTTGGTGAAGAACAATCTCCGCAGCGCTTCGCCTAAGCACTACGAAAACTATGACAGAGGATAAACTAGAGGAGACAGGGTTGCCGACAGGGTTGCCAGCACACAGCTTGGTGTTTCTTGATCTCTCTTTGGTGCTAGCCCTGCCCCTCTATTTATATCTTGAGCCCTGGGGTCGAAACTTGGAGTAAAAGCCTCCACAAAGTCGGTTTCACCCGAAAGGCAAGAGTCCTTCTCGGACTCCAGGGCCAGACGCCAGGGTTCCCGGCGTCTGGACCCAGACGCCAGGGACCCTGGCGTCTGGCCCCTGGACTCCGCAAAACTTCCTTTTGCGCTTTCCAAAAACCTTGTGGGCTTTCCCCTTTGGCCCAAATAAAGTGTTCTCGTAGGAAACATCCGGAACCCCTTCCGGTGATTTCCGGAACCCTTCCGGTGACCAAACACTATTATCATATATATCAAACTTTATCTCCGGACCATTCCGGAGTTCCTCGTCATGTCCGTGATCTCATCTCGGACTCCAAACAACATTCGGTCACCAACATACATAACTCACATAGTACTATATCGTCAACGAACGTTAAGTGTGCGGACCCTACGGGTTCGAGAACTATGTAGACATGACCGAGACACCTCTCTGGTCAATAACCAATAGCGGGACCTGGATGCCCATATTGGCTCCTACATATTCTATGAAGATCTTTATCGGTCAGACCGCAAAACAACATACGTTGTTCCCTTTGTCATCGGTATGTTACTTGTCCGAGATTCGATCGTCGGTATCTCAATACCTAGTTCAATCTCGTCACTGGCAAGTCTCTATACTCGTTCCGTAATACATCATCTCGCAACTAACTCATTAGTTGTAATGCTTGCAAGGCTTATGTGATGTGCATTACCGAGAGGGCCCAGAGATACCTCTCCGACAATCGGAGTGACAAATCCTAATCTCGAAATACGCCAACCCAACATCTACCTTTGGGGACACCTGTAGAGCACCTTTATAATCACCCATTTACGTTGTGACGTTTGGTAGCACACATAGTGTTCCTCCGGCAAACGGGAGTTGCATAATCTCATAGTCATAGGAACATGTATAAGTCATGAAGAAAGCAATAGCAACATACTAAACGATCGGGTGCTAAGCTAATGGAATGGGTCATGTCAATCAGATCATTCACCTAATGATGTGATCCCGTTAATCAAATAACAACTCTTTGTTTATGGTTAGGAAACATAACCATCTTTGATTAACGAGCTAGTCAAGTAGAGGCATACTAGTGACACTATGTTTGTCTATGTATTCACACATGTATTATGTTTCTGGTTAATACAATTCTAGCATGAATAATAAACATTTATCTTGATATAAGAAAATAAATAATAACTTTATTATTGCCTCTAGGGCATATTTCCTTCACAACCCGGCAATGACATTGATGTGTACCTAAGGCCATTAGTTGAAGAACTTCTACAGGTGTGAAATTGAAAAGGTGTACGCGTGTGGGATGAGCAAGACCAGCATGAATTTGGCCTACATGCGTTGCTGTTTGTAACCATCAATGATTGGCCTGCTCTCAGTAACCTTTCAGGACAGACAAACAAGGGATACCACGCATGCACGCACTATTTAGATGACACCGACAATATATATCTAGACAAATGCAGGAAGAATGTGTACCTGGGGCATCGTCGATTTCTTCCGACCAACCATCAATGTCGAAAGAAAGGCAAGCATTTCAAATGCGAGGCAGATCACCGAAAGAAGCCCGCCGTCCGTACTGGTGATCACATACTTGCTATGGTCAATGATTTACAAGTAATCTTTGGAAAGGGTCCCGGCAGACTATCTGTTCCGAATGACGCTGAGGGACGCGCACCCATGTGGAAGAAGAAATCTATATTTTGGGACCTACCCTACTGGAAAGACCTAGAGGCCCACTCTCGAATCGATGTGATGCAAGTGACGAAGAATCTTTGTGTGAACCTGCAAGGCCTCTTGGGCGTGTATGGGAAGACAAAAGATACACCGGAGGCACAGGAGGACCAGCAACTGTTGGGGAACAGAGTAATTTCAAAAAAATTCCTACGATCGCGCAAGATCTATCTAGGAGATGCATAGCAACGAGCGGGGAGAGTGTGTCCACTTACCCTCGTGGACCGAAAGCGGAAGCGTTTAGTAACGCGGTTGATGTAGTCGAACGTCTTCGCGATCCAACCGATCCAAGCACCGAACGTACGGCACATCCGTGTTCAGCTTGATGACGTCCCTCGAGCTCTTGATCCAATTGAGGCCGAGGGAGAGTTTTGTCAGCACGACGGCGTGGTGACGGTGATGATGAAGTTACTGGCGCAGGGCTTCGCCTAAGCACTACGACGATATGACCGAGGTGTGTAACTGTGGAAGGGGGCACCGCACACGGCTAAGACAAATCTTGAGTGCCTTTGGGGTGCTCCCCTCCCCCATCTATAAAGGAGGGAGGGAGGAGGCGGCCGGCCTAGGGGGTGTGCCAAGCATAGGGAGTCCTACTAGGAGTCCCAAGTCCTAGTAGGATTCCCTTTCCTATTCGGAGTAGGAGAGAAGGAAAGAGAGGGAGAGGGAGAAGGAAAGGGGGGCCGCGCCCCCACCCCTTGACCAATTCATTTTGGGCAGGGGGGAGGCGCGCGCCATCTCTTGGCCCTTCTCCCCTCTCCTCATTAAAGCCCAGTAAGGCCCATTACTTCTCCCGGTGAATTCCCGTAACTCCCCGGTACTCCGAAAAATACCCGAATCACTCGGAACCTTTCCGATGTCCGAATATAGCCTTACAATATATGAATCTTTACCTCTCGGCCATTTAGAGACTCCTCGTCATGTCCGTGTTCTCATCTGGAACTTCGAATAAACTTCGCTACATCAAATCACATAACTCATAATACAAATCGTCATGGAACGTTAAGCGTGCGGACCCTACGGGTTCGAGAACTATGTAGACATGACCGAGACGCCTCTCCAATCAATAACCAATAGGGGAACCTGAATGCTCATATTGGCTCCTACATATTCTACGAAGATCTTTATCGGTCAAACCACATAACAACATACTTTGTTCCCTTTGTCATCGGTATGTTACTTGGCCGAGATTCGATCATTGGTATCTTCATACCTAGTTCAATCTCGTTACCGGCAAGTCTATTTACTCATTCTGTAATGCATCATCTCACAACTAACTCATTAGGACCAAGAGGTGTGCCATCTGTAAGTGACAATTTTTCTGAAGAAGGTAGTGGTGTAGGACATGGTGTACAATTATTCATGCCCACTCTATTAATCAAGTCAGCAACATATTTTTCTTGCATTAAGACCAATGTACCATCAACTTTCTTAACTTCCATGCCCAAAAAGAAGTGAAGGTCACCTAAATCTTTGAGAGCAAAATCTTGGCTTAAATCTTTTAATAGAGCAGAGATTGCCTAGCCTGAGGAGCTGATCACTATAATATCATCCACATATATGAACATAAAAATAGTGATGCCTGACATGTTGTATATGTATCTGCTTTGGATGATTTAAAGCCAAGAGTGTGAAGTTTAGAGCTAAGCCGAGAGTACCATGCACGAGGATCTTGTTTTAAACCATAGAGAGCTTTTTTAAGTCTGCAAACATGATGTGGAGCTCGAGGATCTTCAGAACCAGGAGGTTGTTTCATATAGACTTCCTCTTCCAGAACGCCATGTCGAAACACGTTCTTAATGCCTAGCTTTCGTAAGCTCCAACCACGAGAGATTGAAATAGCCAACACAAGACGTATAGTAGCTGCTTTGACAATAGGACGAAAAGTTTCCTCATAGTCAATACCATAACGTTGTTTGAAAACTTTTGCAACCAGGCGGGCTTTATACCTGTCAATCGTACCATCTGACTTTTTCTTGATGTGGTAGACCCATTTGCAATCAATCAAGTTCTTGTTAGAACCAGGGGGTACAAGGTGCCAAGTTTTGTTATGCATAAGTGCCTGATATTCTTCTTACATAGCATGACGCCAATTTTTATCATGAGTTTCATCAGAAAGATTATGTGGTTCTCCTGTAACAGTAAGCATTCCATGCCTAAGAGTACCATCGGTAAAAATTCTTGGTTAGCGTATACCTTTTTGTAGACGGGTGCGAGCAGCAATAGGAAGATCTTGTGTAGCAACAAGAGGTGTTGCAGGGCTGGGTGGCGCAGAAGATCCTGATGGGCTGCTGTTGTGCGCCTCTGAATCAGATCCGCTTGGAGCAAGGGATCCGGGTGTAGCAGTGTGACCACCACGTGATGCAGAAGATGCGGGGGAGGGAGAACCCCGAGGTGTCCTGCCTGATGGCATGGAGACGCTTGATTCGCGCGCAGAGGAACGCATAGGCGAGCGGGACGCGGTCGGCCCATTGGATGTCGGGTGACGCGAGGTGGCACTGCTGGACACATCAGTTTGCTGTAAGGACAATGTTTTCTCCTGGTCCGAGACAAAATCTTGAGCAGAATCAGCATGGGGATCGTTGGAAGGCTGAAAAATGCTAGATGCACCCAACCCTTGGTCAATTTCTGAGTGTGCTTGATTATTTCTTGTATTTTCTTCACTGGTTTCTTCTGTATTTGTATCAACGGATGCCTCAGACATTGTATGTTGGAGATATGCCCTAGAGGCAATCATGTATGATGATATTTCCTATGTGTTTATCAATAAAGATAGTCCTTGGACATTATCAATGATGTGTATCAGCAAGTACGTGACTTGTTTGTGAGACTATGCATTGTATGATAACTGTTCTAAAAGGTCCCTAGTCGAAAGGGTTGTGTGGACGCGCAGCCAACTAGACTAGCATATCACACGGTTGATGGGTTGGTCTCACTAGCCATGAAGCATTGGATGCTAACCAGATAATATGGGCTTGGAAAGGTCTTGTCGGATTCGATATAGTCGGATCCGAGTTGAGATAAGGTCCGAGTCGGACAGTCCCAACTATGAGACGTAGCGATATGTCATCTGTGAGTCTCTAGTACAACATACGTTATATGTCCTAAGACCTGAGCTGGCACATGTACTCGGGATGGTGACAAACTTGCTTTGGGCTGACCAAACGCTACTCCCTGACTGGGTAGTTACAAAGGTAGGTTTCAGGCTTGTCCAGACCCATGCTGCGAGACATGGTCGAGCAAGATGGGATTTGCCCCTCCGACCAGGAGAGATATACTCTGGGCCCCTCGTGTGATCCAACAAGGATAAGCATGGCCATGCGACAAGGATTATGAGATAATCCAGATAGTGGTCGGCATCACTGGAACGAGAAAGAGGTCGGGCTAGCACAAGGATGACAGACTTGCCTTGAGCTCGACAGCATATATCGTGTGGTAAAAGGAATGGATGTGTGATGTACAGGTTCGCCTAACCAGCTTCATAGTCTGCTTGGTGTTCGGCATGCCTTGCTAGAGGCCGCTACCAATTGTGCGGTTCGGAGGTGATCCGAACTGCGACCAAGCCGGCTTGAACCTAAGGGGTCGCGTGCTTAAGGGAAGGAACCTACGAGGTCCGATCGGGGGACATTGGTCGGATGTGATCCGAGTTGTATCCGGATTGTGGCCGAGTAGACTTATGGGCTTTAGGGTCCGTGCGAGGCCCAAGTGTTGAGCCTGCGACAGACGCCTATATAAAGTGGAGGTGCCGCACACTCATGAGATTGATCGCTTCGGCACTGTCACTAGGGTTTGCATGTGTTGCGAATAGACACCTCCGCTCGCCGCCGGTTGTGTGATCGGACCTAGCAGTCCGCCGCACGACGTTCCTCCTGCACGTGCGGATACCGTTAGAGGCGGTGCACTTGCGCCGCTCCAGCGAACCTGTACGTGGGAACCGACGACCAGCTGCTCGAGGGAGATCGGACGAGGAGGAGACGATCCACGCAGGCGCGCTTCCCCAACTCTTATTCCGCTACACGGCACTGCGCGTCTAGTGGTAATGAACTGTGATCCATATCCCGTAGCATGTTCTTGGTTGTTCTGCGCGTAGGAAAATTTTAATTTGCAGTCGACGCACCCTACCGTAGAACCCAACATCGTAACCCGTGGATGGTTAGCAACAATAGGAACAACAAACATGTGGTCATTATCAGTGTTCACCCCCTCATTATCGGATGAACTGTTATGTGGTAATAAAAGGATTTCTTCACGAAGACGAGAACCAGCATTAGGATTTAGAAGAGCAAAGGGAAAAACATAATCATCAGACACAACATCACATGAGATGCAGACACGACCGCTGGATATATCAAGGCATTTGACCCCTATATGTCGAGGACTATAGCCTAAGAAAACACATCGCTTGGAGTGAAAGGAGATTCATAGTTGGGTTTGACATGGAGTAGTACTTCCGTAGGACTCATGTGATTTAGTACCTTGGTAGGCAGCAAATTAATGAGATATGTGGTGGTGGGAAAGGCTACATCCAAAAATTTAAGAGGCATGCATGCATGAGAAAGTAAGGCAAGGCCAACCTCAACAATGTGTCGATGTTTACGTTCAGCTGAACCATTTTGTTGATGGGCGTGATGACAAAACACATGATGTGTAATGCCAACTTTCTAGAAGAAGACATTGAGTTTTTCATATTCACCGCCACAATCAGTTTGCATGGTAATTATATTGCGACCAAATTTCCGTTCAACAAGTTGTTGGAAATTAAGAAAGACCTGATAAACATCAGAACACTTCTTAAACAAATATACCCAAGTAAATTTGCTAAAATCAATAATAAAGCCCACATAATAGAAGTGTTTTCCAACTGATGCTGGAGCAGGACCCCATACATCAGAGAATATTTGTTCCAAGGGAACAATAGACACACTAGTAGAGATGGGATAGGGAAACTGATGGCTTTTAGCTTGCTGACATGGATCACATACATAAGGATTTATTTGTGGATCATAAGGGAGGGTATTCTTCCGAAGCACTTGTTGAACAATAAAAGAGGATGTATGCCATAGACGATTATGACATATGGATGAAGTGGGTTTGATGGCGATGAAGGCACACTTGGGAGACCTCGTGAAGAAGGGCATAATCGGGTAGAGACCACCATGGCAAGGGCCTTTAAACAGTGTGTCCTTCGTGACCTGAACCTTGATCAAAAAGAAGAAAGGATGAATTTCAAGAAATATATTGTTGTCCAAGGCAAGTTGATGAGCAGATAAAAGATTTTTGAATGCACTAGGAACATGCAAAATATTATTAAGAGAAAGAGAATTATGAGGGGTGGGCAAAGTAGAATGACCGACATGTGTTATTGCCATACCATTTCCATTTGCCACATGGACTTGATCATGTCCATTGTAATTTTCCCGAGTAGTTAATTTGTGTAATTCTCCGGTGATGTGATTTGTTGCTCCTGTATCAACATACCAGTTTGTACCCACTCCATAAAATGCAAGATGCGCACCCTTGTCATCCGAGTGAGAGTCATCATCATCACCATTGTCAGAATACCTCCACCAACAATCACGTGTTGGGTGCCCATATTTTTTGCATATCTCACATGTAATATCCTGGCGAGGAGAAGATATGCGGCCACGGCCACGACCACGGCCACCTCTCTGTGGATTACGGCCGCGTCTTGGATGTGTCTGCTGCGGAAGACCACGGTATTTCCCATATCCACCATGAGAGTTTTGCCGATAATTATTATTGAAGGAACGTCCTCGTGTAGCAGCATTAGCGGAAGACTGAGAACTACCAACAGTTTGATCTGATTCGTCAAGTATTTGCTGCCTGTAATCATATGCCGTAAGCTGTGCACAAACATCAGCAGGAGTTGTGGTAGGAACAGCGTTAATAGAGGCAAGCACAGAGTTATATTCTCGATCAAGACCACCAAGTATATACTCCTTCAGTTCATCATCATCAATTAGCTGACCAGCTGCAGCAAGTTCTGAAGCAAAACTTTTCATGAAAGCAATATATTTATCTGCAGGCATATCATGCTTCTTTGTATTCACAAGTTTTCCACGCAACATATTGATGCATGCCTTGGATTGTGAGGAAAACGAGGCTTCAATTGCAGCCCAGATTTCAGCAGTATGTTCTAACCCAAACAATTGAGCAAGAACATCCTTACCTATTGATTTGGTGAGATAATCGATAGCTCACATCTTGTTGATCCCTCTCAATCCAGGCTTCGTAGGCCGGATTCGACACAGTGGTCCTCGTGCTGTCAGCCTCAACCTCCAGCGTTTTTGCAGGTGCTGAATCAGAACCATCAAGTAGCCCCATGACCCGAGCACCGCGAAAAGGCAGGAAGAACCTGCATCTTCCAGTAGATGTGATTTTCCCGAGAGAGTTTCTCCGAGGGAGGAGATCCCAGAAGCGCCGCCAGAGATGGTGTTGAAGAGGAGGTTGCCATGGGGAAGGAGGGAGGGAATCGATCGATGATCCTGACCAGCGATCAATTTTTTTGTGAGTTTGGCTAGATCAGATCGCTAGACATTGGAAGAGGTGGCTCTGATTCCATGTGGAATTGCAGGAAACGGGATACCTTCTCAGGTCCCGGTTGCATGTTAATATAGATGGGAAGAGCCCCCATCGTGGTGTTACAGAGGAGACCGATCGTTGGTGTACTACACCATACGAAAGGTTTAGAAACGTACGCACGGCTCAGTTACAAGAAGTCCAACAAGTTTCTCAGCCACATTACAAGTATCTGAATCTTAAGAAGATAAAGGTCAAAGTTCAACCAAAGCGATAAACAATCATGGCATAACATAGTAGTAGTACTACATTATCGGCAGCGCAAAGAATGCATTGCTTTCGAGGTGGTTCCCGCCCTGTTTACTCCTGCATGGCTTTCTGGCATTCCCTGGCCTTCTGAGCATCCCGCCTCCGCTCACGGACTAGTCTAGGAATTTGGATATTCGGTATTAATTACGACTCTTTGCTTTGGTTAAGGCTCACCTAGATGGTTATGTTTGTTCTTATGACTAACAACTGAATTAATTTTAATCTCCCCATGAACCTTTTGCTCTGGAGGATCTAGAAGAACAAGTTGACAGAAGATGACTTGAAAGGTGGTAATATTAGTATATGATTAACAACTAACAACTGTATCCATATTGACGATCAAGTACTTTGCCTCCTTGAAAGGGGGTGGTATTAGTATTTAAGCTATTTTTGCCACTATTACCTACATATCCAGATGTCAGTGGATTTGGCCACTAATGTATGGAAGAGTGTTTCTGTCATATTTGAAGACCTAAACTTTATTATTTTTCTGAAGCTATTTTTACAACTTATGTTTATGATTTTTCATAAATCATTTGTGTACCTTTAGTTGATATATGCAGAACTAGGAATTGCAATATATCTAATTGTGTTGCGAAATTGTAGCTGTGAATTTTTTTACCATTGTCGTGTAGGAACAACACACGAGAGAGAGAGAGAGAGAGAGAGAGAGAGAGGTACACAAAACAAGCTCGGTTTGTATATATTGAAGAACAAAGAGGCAAGTCTCATCAAGTTCTTAGTACATCGTTTTACTTTCAAGCAAGTACATGTAGACAGTAGCAAAAGGCACACATAACGAAAAGGAAAACAAATAGTACACAAGATCGCGACAAGGAAAAGCCTTCTCGATCTGCTTATTAACTGTTGCAATGCTGGAAACGAAAGCAAGGCATCGACCGGGGAAAGAAGATTCTTATGCAAGTTAACACATGCATTGTGCTAAATTGGGCACGCGTAAACGCCAAGTGCATTGACAGACCCCCCAGCACGTGCATAGAATCCCCCAATGTTGTTACCATCTGGAACCTGGCTGCTAAAAGGGGTGCCATTTGCTTTTCCAAAAGGCCCATATGTTGTAACGCTGCTGACCAAGGTAAGTGATGTAACAACTGTCTCTCCTCCAACTGTACCGGTTGTTCCAAGAACTTGCTTTATAAACTCGGAAGGAGCAAGAGTGATCTAGAGTGGAGAGGATGTATAGGTGTGATAATGTGAGATTTAAGTTATACTGCAGAAAACAATGTAGAAACTAAAGTGGAATATCAAAAAGAACTCACCGTCGCAGTAAGTGCACCATCACCACCCCATGGTCCGGCAGTTTTCTTCTGACCAGCTTGGTCAGTATAGGAAAACATAACTGAATTAATCACATCTCCACATCTAATTGTCACAGTTTGAAGAGAACGAGGCAGCTCCGTGATGTCAAAGGATGTTCCTCCATCCCCACCCCAAGGTCCCATCTTTGTGACTGGGGTCTGGGTATAAGTGATCAAGCGATACCATATAAGGTGAGATGCTAATTTTATACCATATAAGAGGACTTAATGTAGTAGGAAAATAGTTAGTGGTAAACGTATCTCACCACTTTGGGGATGCAGAGACAGAAAGCACTGATACGAAGCTCCCAAGTACGCCCGGGAGTAGGTGGTACAGTTTGGATTACTTTGGCAACCACAACACCTTGGGCATATGCAAACTCTCCACTCCCACCTACAATTGCCCATTCACTATTGTTTCCTACAAAGTCTCCAAGAACCTTAAGGCTGGACCCCTTAAACCTAATAAGTGAATTCAAAATCATGAAATTTTAGTACAAAATATATATAGCTGCAGTCTAATTAATTGAGACGCTAACAGCTCTAAAAGGTGGGAAACCAACCTGGTATCAGTGAACAATATATTGTGACAGAATAACCAGTTCTCGTCACCTTTGCCCGCACCCATGTGCATGCCACGAGCACGTGCGACAAGGTTTGCATCGGCAGCCGGACCATCACGTATGGTCCAGTCGTTTGCAACGGTGTGACCAAACCCCAAAAGCTGACCTGTTGGATTGGCAACAGTGACTTGGTTGGCGTTGGTCACACCCGGACCATCAAATATCTGGTTCATGTATAAGTGGAAGAGATGCTCTTTCTGCTTAATGTCTTGGCAAACACCACTCTGGTAGTAGGAAGGGTTCGTAGCGGCCATGGCTATCGGGTGTGTGGGGAGCTTTAGCTAAGCAAGCTAACTGGTGTTCGGTGTGTTTGGGTGAGGAAATGAACAGAGTGAAGGTGGCAATTTATAGCTGGTTCCCGTGTGTCTGTTGAGCCACTAGATGCTGAGTCAGATCCAGTTAAAATATGTTCTTCTCACAAGCCAAAAAACAGTTAAGACCTCCTAATTGAAGATAAATTCATGGGAGCTTAAGATACGAGCTTTATTTAAACTTTGTCCTTTTGGTCCAAATAATACAATCTTTGTAAATGACTTGACCTCGTTTGTCATATTGTAAGTTTGGTACTTAGTATATATATCTAGGGCGTCGATTTGTCATGGCTTAACATGCATGCATGTGGTGTGGCAGACTCATACATATCATTGCCCTATTTTATATCTCGAATTCGACTACACACCAGGACCTATATCTTGGATGCCACTACACCGGAATGACCATATTAGATGTGGTAGTGCACCCATTCCAGCATCGAATAGCCAGTGCTATAATTGTCAGTGCTGAATCTCTAAGCTTTTCCCTTGAAGCCTCTGAGCTTCAAAGCTCCATTGAGGCAGCAAGGACATTTCAAGCTAGTTGCCGCTGTTTTTTTTAGAACAGCCATAGTGTCTAGTACATACAGCTGTAATGTCTACTGATTTTTTTGAACAGCCATTGTGTCTACTATGTACAATCACTATTTGTGGGAACTGGCACGGGCACCGACACTTTTTTTTTGCATCCCGGCAGCCATCACAGGCTGATCAACCCTGCCACAAATTAGTCAGCATCTCGATCAGTGGCATAATCAGTTACAGTTTGCACCAATGATCGGCAGCTAGAATTCGGAAATCCTACTACGGCATTCGGAAATCACTAAGGCTATGCCATGATCAATTGCACCAATGATCCATATCTCCGTGAGAGCAAAGCAGAGAAAAACAAACAATGGCAGGCTTTAGGTGGAGGCCATAGCCATTCAGGTGAATGTGCAGCAGTCAGAACTAAGGCCAGCAAGTCTATGCTGTGGCTTATCCAATTACGCCAAACATCTATGTTCCTACGACATACGCATATCGTTTTGAAAAATTATATATCAATTGGAGTACCACATGCTTTGAACACAGCCAAATATATTGTCAATAAAAATATGGGTACAAGGAATCCCATAAAAGAATGGTCGGAGTAGGAGTAGTTTGTTTCTAAAGTGCATGAGAAGACCGGAGGCTTAGTCATTTTATTCCTTTTGTTTGATGCGCCTTCCAAGAAACGTAAAGGTTTATGCTTGTGTTTTGATATATCTGGTTGATTGTCTCTAGCATATATTTTTTGGAATTTTTCTCTAGCATATATTCACATAAAGGCATATGAATTAGCATCAAAGATCATACGGTGGCTATGAAAACAATCATACAATCAAAATAATTAATTTGCCATACTGTACAATTTTAACATGTACTACAAGACAATAGTTGAGATAGTTTAGTAGACAATGATCAGTAATTCATACACTGGTTAGTCGGATGGAGAATTGATGATCAAGACAGCGCCGACCTCCAGCTGCTGCAGTTTCTTTCTTGACGTTGCCAGTCGCGTCCGGATAACGGCAGCGCCGTTCCTGGTGTAGGCATTCTTCTCGAACTCCTAGCATGGCTGAGCAGTTGCTCGCCTCGTGACAAAGACGTCGCACTTTGATCTAGTCTGTGATCCCTAGAACTTGTTCGAAGGGAAGGAGGCGGCACGACGGCAACGCAATCATCGGCCTAATCCAATCACACGTTAATCACGGGAAGGGTGGTTTGTTTTAGCAAACATGGGAAGGGTAGTTTTTTTTTGAGGCAAGTAAGGGTAGTTAACGCTAGGACTTAGGACTAGCAGCGGGCCATGATTGGTCTTTACAATGGGCTTTCTCTATTGTCTCTATTTTCGTTTGAGTTGGAGGGGGCCAAGTACTTAACTTAGGGAGTATAGATGGACAACCGTTTGCAGATGAGTAAAGGACAAAAAATTTGCTCATATCTTAACTTAGCGAGACCGTCAATTTCATTGAGAAGCTTGGTGGAGGCATAAATATAGTGCATATTGGTTTTCTTATTCACCCTGGGGTCGGGACCGACTATTTACATGTTGCCTCAAAAACAATTGCAGCTAGTCGATCTTGTGAGAGCCCTTGGTTTGGAAATGGACAACTGGGTCATCATCTTCTTCCTCCAATCATTATACTTCCCATGAATTGTTTACCTTCCCGCGCCCACACACACATGCCAAGCCTCAGACTTGCCTCCACTTGCAACGCTGGTGCCAGCCGCATTGCCGCTGGTTCCGGTTCGCTCCCAGCTCAGCCTCACTGGTACCCCTGTTTGCGGCCAAACACAACGTCAATAACAAAAGATGGTGACAAGGACTTCCTTATAAAAACGGTCAGAGTAAGTTCATTTCTAAAAATATATGTGAAGACGAGAGGCTTAGTCATTTTATTCCTTTGTTTGACGTGCCTTGCAAGAAACTGTAATGGAAAGGAAAATCTATCCCGTAGAACAGAATCTTTGATTAGAGCTAGCATGACGTGCTTGTCCTTGTGGTTGTCAGGGACTGCTCGTGCAAAATGTTCAGTGAGCAGCTCAGCAAAAGCAGCAAGGTCAAGGCTTCTCTAGAGCATTTTGGCTTGTAATGGAGCACATGGAACGGTGCTACAGAACATCCGGCGGGGCTGACACGTGAAAAAATTTAGGGGTACTCACAATGGGTAACTGTGCCTTCCTGGTTATCACATGGTAATACTTGCTATTCCCTCCGGTCTAAATTAATCGGCCACCTAGTTTTGCCCTAGCTTGGTCGGACTTTAAGTTTAACCAAATTTATTGAAAAATATATCAGCATGTACCACAAAAAATTTAGTTCTTTTAGATTAATCTTGTACAATCTTTATTTGATATCGTAGATCTTAGCATATTTTTGCATATATTTATCAAACTTAAAGCAGTTTGACATAGGACAAACCTAGATAATTAATTCAGAATGGAGAGTATGACCCACAATTCTCTAGTACATGGGGTAAATAAAGATCCTTTCTTCGTTAATAAAAGAAGGATAGCTTGTCCTAGATAAGGCAATAAGTCAACCGAAGTTGTCTTAATTTTAGAACCGCTATTGATCCTATCTCTATTTCGGTTAGGTCGAGAAGGTTGTCCTCCAACCTCCTACCATCAACTCATCCAGACTATTTTGTTGGAGCCAATGCCCAGCGCAGGACAATGACTTTCATGTCTCATTAGATTGTTTGCAGGACCTCCATCGGTGTCTGTAATGTAGCATGTAACCCAGAGCTAGGAGACAACGTATAATACATTATCCATAAGACAAGAACCGCTAGAAGGCTTGATCATATAGGACAAAAAATATTGTAGCTCGGACCTGCTATGGTGTTTAAATAATACAGTTTATCTAGGAGTTGTTTGGACTCCATGCATGCATGCCAAGGCCAACATGTATATGCTCTAGCTTATCCCATTATGCCAAACCTATATATTATTATGACAGAACCACATATCATTTAGAAAGATTCTATATTATCTGGAGTGCCACTTGCTTTGAATACCGCCAAATATATTGTCAATAAAAGGAGATGGGGACACGGACTGCCTTTCCCTTAAAAGAATGGTTGAAGTAGTTCGTTTGTGAAGTATATGTGAGAAGACCAGAGCCTTAGTCATTTTATTCCTTTTTTTATGCGCCTTGCAAGAAGTGTAGTGGGTTATAACTTATACTTCTGTTTTTTCTTTTTTATATCTGATATGTTGTCTCCAGCATATATTCACATGAACCGGCCACTTACTATAAATTTCATTGAAGTTTCTTCATGTGAGTTGAGTTGCTACCATTTATATACTACAATTCAAACTATGAAAGAACAAATACTAAATTCTGGAATGCTTGGCAGAAATGAATTTATCTTCATGCAGGGTGGATGATTGGCTAGGGTGGAGCCCGTATATCTGCATTCACGCTTAGGGTTGGCGCACAATGGCGGAGAACTTGCACTAGTCAGGCATGTTGTCATTAGTTCCATATTTCTAGTGAATGCAGTGGTGGGTGTAGCACCGTACCATTAGTAAAAGCTAGAACTAATAAGGCCGTGCTCGTTGACGTTCATTGGGACAAGGGTCGATTTTTTCGTGGAGTAGATGACGAGAGTTGTTGCCTCCACGAACATATCGATGATGTGCTCGAGGTGGGCAGCTGTATCAGCATTCTAACGAATGATTATGAGTGTGTCATAGGAGAACTGAAGCACGCTGGTAACCACCTGGAAGAGGTAGGTTAAGAGGAGCTCCCCCTGTTGTGGACACTCTTCTAGTGAATCCACTTCCCTGGGATCCTGTTGAGGACAACGGCGGATCGCGTGGTCTGTAAGATAGCATCCATCCACCCGCACCATCTGGGTGGGAACTCATGAGCCTCGAGGATTCGCTGAATACTTGACTAATTGATGCAGTCAGGTGCCTTGGCAAAGTCGAGCTTGAGCACAAGCATGGTTTTGGCGTGCTTGTGGGAGCACTAGAGTCCCCATCGCCTAGACGAAGTTCCCCAAGATGATGGAGTCCGTGATGAACCCTGACTGGTCAGGATCAATAATCTCCCAAATTTGTCACTGCATCCTAGGTGTGATGATTCCCTTGCATGGGATCTTTATGTTACAATTTTGCAAGGAAACCAAACGGTAGGAGCCTAGGGTGAGGATCTTCTCCTTTTTCGGGAGAAACACGATGAGCATGTACAGTTGATGCTACCTAGATTGATGTCACTATTATGGAACGCATGGAAGAGGCGCTTGTTGTCGGGGGAGACGGAGGCCCGAGCGACCGGTAGAGGCTGGGGTCCAGACCACCAGGGATTTCCATTAAGTTTTTTCACATGAGTTGTGTTGCTACCCTACTATTGTCACACTGTGAAGCACAAAATACCGAAGTTGTTGATTGCTTGGCAGCAGTGCAATAATCCTCATGGCAGAGGAGTTGATAACATGATGGAACCCTTAGATTCATGGGGACCTGTCACGTCTTAAGAAATAGTTGGACTAGTTTGATTCATAAATATATGTGAAGACAACAAGCTTAGTCGTTATATTATTTCTGTTTGGCGGCCTTGCAAGAGATATAGTTTTGTTTTGTTATACCCAATAGATTATCTAGAGCATGTACTCAGAGGAACTAGCCACTTGCTATGATTTTGGATCAAAAGTTTCCTGTAGTTGCATTGTTACTATTTCTTCTACTACTGCTTACACTACAAAGCACAATATACTAAAATGATTAATTGCTTGGCACTAGCGCAATTATCCTCACAACAGGGGAGTTGTCAACAAGATGGGTAGGTAGATCGAGAAATGACCAATAGGATGGAGCTCCGAGATCTATTAGGACGACCCAGCCTTCCTTTAAAGAACAGAGGAGTAGTTCAATCACAACGTATATGTGAAGACCATGGGCTTAGTCATTTAATTCCTCTTGTTTGACTAACCTTGGATGAAACATAATAGTTCAATAAATGATCCACCTACTATGATTTTCAATTAAATTTCTCCATCTAAGTCGAGCCTCACGAACACTCGGTCAGATGGCTCAGTCCCGTTGCTGCATAGACGAGCAAAAGTACTTGTTCAACTTATGGACACAGTGTAAGGCCAACTAAGCCACACTTTTCTCACTTATATAAGATGTAGATCATACGTATAAGGTATAAGATCCAATACACTCAATCAAACATTACATTAAAGGTTGAACATCGGAAACATGGATAATCAGCTCATACACTTTAATCCATGCATTATTTTATATAAAATAAAACAGGTGAATCTTCACACTCGCAACACTGATAGACATCAATATGATCACTATTTTCATAGATATTATTAATGTTCCATGAGAAGTGTCTTTTCATCGGGCAGTTGATCCCATCATGCGCCCTTGACCTGTGCAAAAATGGGAGAAATTTGGTCAAGGATATTTCTCTAGTCTTAGAAAATATATATGTAGAAATTCCATTCACTGGATTTTTAGTTTAAGTTAATCTAAACTAACTAGTAGGTTGAGTCAAGTCTGTTCATTAGATCATCAAGGTAATTCACTATAAAATATAATTATGTAAATACCATAAATAGTTGGTACATAACGTTATATATACACCACACCGACACACATTTGAAGTGTAAAAATATTCAATTGGTAAATGGTGCTTTAAATCGATAGTGTTTCTTGGTACTTACAACTAGTGCGCTCGGGGGTGTGTAGAATGCGCGAATATTCAGTTCCCGGATACTCTCAATGCCAGCAGACTCCTGGAGTATTTTGTATTTGATAGTACCACGTGCCATAGTAAGTTCTCCAGTTCCACCGATAATGGCCCATTCCCCCACGGGATTAAAAATCCCCATCACCTGAAGAGTCGCTCCCTTGAAGCTAGTTCACACAAAAAATCAGAAGTCTCAAAGAAGTTACACAATTCTATGCCATCTAACAAATAAAAAGTATGTGCTCGAATATACTACGATAATGCCTTTAATATTAGCACTAGATAAGGATAACAGTCATGGAATTATTTATTGTGCAAGTACAAAAGGTTTTACCTTCCCTCCACAAACGCAAGGTTGAAAGAATTGTAATAGCCAACACTTGGTTGATCAGCCATGACATGAATGCCTTGTGCATGACCAACGACCTTTGCTTTGAAATCTGGGGCATCAACTATGGCCCAGTTATTAACAGCAGTGATACCAAACAAACTCTCACCAGGTTTAGTTGGTATGATAGTCTTTTGATTGGCGTTTGGTCCTACGACTTGGTGCAAGTACAACACCAAGTTTAGCTCCTTTTCACAGGGTAGGCAACATTGAGTATGGTATGTTTCGGGAAGAGGAGTGGCCATTTCAAGCCTAGGCTTCAAGCGGATGGTTGTGGTGACTAGCTATCCGAAAGAGAAACTAAGATTTGTGTGATGGCTTTCTATGTGCTATGCAGTGCAGAGCGAGGTTGTATTTATAGCCTGGAAGTAGTAGGCCGACTCAAAAAATATATATGCAGTCCTTACAATTAGTCATTTTATTCCTTTTCTTTGACTAGCCTCTGGAAGAAGCATAGTCTTATTTTGTATATCTTATAGATTATCTGGAGTGTATACCTAGCTTTGAATTTTCTTACACACATTGCTAGCCACCTAGGCTAAATTTAGTTGGGGGCAGCTCATGCAAATATGCCATTGGTGTGAATAGTAGCATCACCTAAACCAGCTGTTCAATTATGGAAGGGGTGATCATCTAAGAGAGAATATATGGTAGTTCGGACCAATTACATATTTAAAGCAATAATGTGTGCCTAGAGTCATTTCAACCCCATGAAAGCATGTGAAGGTCGGCAATTATATGCTCTAGCTTACCCGGTTATGCCAAAAAATGTCTTATGACCAAACCAATTCTATATTAATTGGAGTACAACTTGCCTTGGGTACCGCCAAACAGTGGAAAGGATAAGGGCTCTGTACGTGGGAATAATTTAGAAACTCGAATTATATTTGTTATGTGTTTGTACAACATTATGACTAATTTGGTCCAAGCCCCCAAGTTCCCAATGTGCGGGCCATGTGTCCTAGGCTGCACAAGTAATCAGCAACACTATAGCCCGGTAAGAGACGTTTTGTACGATAATATTTGCATGGCTCAGTTGCAATACAAGTAGACTACAAAAATTTGACGTTATGTTATTGGAGTACAACTTGCCTTCGGTACCACTCGCAAAAAAAAAAAAATAAGCCTTCGGTACTGCCAATAAGAAAAATGGGGACAAGGACTCTCTTAAAAGAATGGTGGGAGTAGTTTGCTTCCAAAATATATGAGAAGACGAGAAGGTTAGTCATTTTATTCCTTTTGTTTGACTAGCCTTGCAGGCTGCATATAGTTTTGCATTTTTTTTCTAACATCTGATTGATTATGTACAGCATATACTCGCACAAAGGAGCCAATGGCTATAATTTTCAGTGCAGTTTCTTCATGTCAGATGCGTTGCTAGCTTCAGAATACGGCAACTCGGCATTAACGTATCAGCAGGGCCACGACCCCAACTCCTCTCGCGACCCCCGTGTCACCTCCCCCGGCGGCAGTGGGGGAACCCTAGCCGCGCCGCCGCGGCCCCCTCCCCACCTCGCCCCAACTCCTCGCCGTCGCCTGAGGCAGCTGCCGGGCAAGTCCGGGGCGCCAAGAATGGTGGCGGCGGGATCTCGGCTGCCCTGCCCCTGCGTGGGGAGTCCCGGATCTGGAGCGGCGGCTCCTTTGGAGAGGCACGGCAGGCTCCGGCGAGCAGCCGTGCGGGCGGTGGATCTGGCGTCCTGGCCGCGCAGGCGTCGGGATTCCAGTGGTCGTTGGCGGCTGGCGGCGGCTTCCGCGGCGGTTGGTGTGCGTGATCTGGCGCCTCCCCTCCTCCCCTATTCGGCGTGCGGGCCAGCCTAGTCGGGTCGCGCTTCCCTTGGTCGCCGGTTCTCTACAGGAGGCGTTGTTGGTGGCGGGGATCTAGTTCGGGCGAAATCCCTGGCCGGCCGTGCCAACTGCGACACCTAGGGCGCCGTTCCCCTCCTTGGAGGCGTCGGTATGGACTGATCTCCTCACTTCCCCTTCCCCTACGTCTCCCGGGCGAAAGCCCTAACTTTGTTGGGTGGCGGCGGCGCTCACGACGCCGTTCCCTTCTTGAAGGCGCCGCTTTGGGAACCTTGGGGTTGGGTGACGCTTGTGGGTGGTCGGCGATGGCGGTGGTGCGGACCTATACTAGCATGGATCTACGTCCGTTGCTTGGAGATGGACTCGCGTAGGTGGAGGTCGTCGTTTGGCGTCGTGGTGGCGTCCATGGCGGAGGACCTTTCCAAGGCTCGCGTAGGTGGAGGTCGTCATTTGGCGTCATGGTGGCGTCGATGGCGGAGGACCTGCCAAGGTTGACACGTCAATCTACTCTGAAAATGGACTAGTGGAAGATGGCGGCGATGACACATGTGAGTGCGTCGGACCGGTTTGTGCCCCAGACCTGATAGATGGCTCGCTCAAGGCCTCCGGCTTTAGATATTAGGCTTAGGTGAGAGGTTTGGGTATGTGGTCCGGCTTGCACCCCTTCATCATATGGATAGGAGTAGCGGCAGATGTTGCCAAGATGGCGGATTCAGGCATATTGTTGTTTTACTTTGTAAGGTCCTCGAGAATAATCAATAAAATGGCCGCACGCATCTCCCACATGCACATGCAGAGGCCGGGGTCATCCAACCTTTCTAAAAAAAAGATGCGTTGCTAGCATTTCTTATAGTAATAATGATCAAACAATGAAGTAAAAAATACTGAAACTCCTGATAGTCCTGATAGCTTGGAAGCAGCTCATGGTAGAGGATTGGCCGAGATGGAGCCCGTAGATCTGGATTCATCCTTAGGGCTGGTGTTTCATGGTGCGTGAGAAGTTTCACCGGTCGTGCATTTTGTCTTCCGTTCCATCTTTCTAGTGGAATGGATAAGGGTTCTGTACATGGCAACACATGTCCCGATAATGCCTCTCTCAATGGTTTGTTTAGTCATATTCACCCAGAGTAGCATCCCACTAGGCACTCACAACACACAACAAAACTAAGATGAAGCTATAATCACATCTGGAATTTTACTTACGTGCTAATAGGGTGTGCATGTAACCTTACGGAATGATAACAAGGTGTTAAGAGACACTGAACAGATCTTTTTTGTCAAAATGAAATGCATTTCTTGAACATGATTTAAGACTTCTCCCAACAACTTCCTCTGGCAGACAACATAGGTGTTCATGAATCTATACATCATTTAGTACCCTAATAAAAGAAAACAAAACTTATGCCCATGAATTCGAATCTTGACAACAGACTCGGCATCATGTGGTTGCCGGAGGTTCTGCCGGAGGGCTCTTGCAAAAAGTCATATCAGCAGCTCAGCAAAAGTAAAGAGGTCGAGGCCCATGCCCACGCCTCCCGTGTTGTCGGCATGACCACAGTAAGTTCCCCTCCCTCCGCTACCGCTTACAATCAACTATGCTCCCACCGCATGAAAGCTATGGAGCCATCTCATATGATATGTGTTGCTCTATAGAGAAGTCAAGTGCAGCAGATTGGATGATGCTGAGGATCAGAGTGGCCATTGCCAGCTTCAGACTTGGTACATGACAAGAAAATCCACCAATTTTTAAGCAGTGTGCATAAAAAGGGCATGTTAGGTGTTCTCCTAAGATCTAACAAGGTCACTGTGCCTCCCAATTCCAGTACTATTAGTATTGTCGCTGTTGAATGTAAGGGTGACTTCTACGTGGGTGGACAAAGCAAGAAAACATCATTGGTGGCTTTCAGCTCCTTTTCCCTTCAAGTTTTTGTTTTCCTCCAATATCTTAGATGGACTGAAGATAAAACGAAGGTAAGCGAATCTAAATTCATATCACACTCACTTTTGACATCCTAAGGCGGGGGTATATATAAGGCTTGGACACATCTCTATTCTCTAATCTTCGTTACCTATTCCTATGAAACAAATATGCTGTAAGCAGGGGATATGTGTGTTGAGAAGGTCATTCATGAATCGTTTGTCATGATAGTTTTATCATGCGAATAGACTGCAGAATGATGTGACCTTCCTACATGCATGTTTAGTTTTCGATCTCCAGCCAAAAACAAGGTGAAGGGAGATCTGTTGTATTTAGTTGGAGGGAACTCACATCAAAAGAATGAAGAGAAGGTTCCTAAATGAGTGAGTTGTTGACCGGCCACTGTGTTTCCAAACAGATTAATCTTGCATGATCCAAAGTAAGTAACCTTCATGTAGTATAATTAATATCTATGCTTCTTCATCGGTGCATACTGTGCAACCTCGCCGGCAACGAACATCCATCCATGTCCTTCCTCTTAGCAGCCACCAAATTATTCAGATACAGATAACACTGGGCTACAGCGAACAGGAATGCTAAACTGCTGCTCTCCCTGTTGTACACACCCAGCAAAAGGACCAGCAGCAAGGCAAATCCAGAGCAGATCGTCTCAGCCTGGGATGTGATTCAGCGATGCTCGATTCGACTCCGGCCGAGCAGTCACCCTACAGTGCAGGCCCCAACAATTCTTGAAACTGCAGCACACTAAAATGCAGTTGTACAAGCAATCGCAAGCCCAGCATTCCCCTAGCTAGCAGAGGAGCGATTAGGGATCGGGCCTATTATCCAATAAAGTGGCAGCATCCTTCGCAGGCTCCAAACTACAGAAGTGCAGTAAAGTTTCTCAACAGGTTGAAGCTTTAGTTAATCCTGTGAAAGGCTGATTTGACACACAGCCGACACCTACCCAGTACCAGAATTATGGGCGTACTATCATCAGCATTGAAACAGATGAAACCACAGTTCCAAAAGTTTCTTGAACAAGTAAAATGGCAATGTTTTCTCAACCGAATAACAACGCCAATACTAGATACATAAATAGATAGCTCACAAATCTGAGTATAGATCCAAGCTTCTGCTAAACCTGGAAAAATGCTCAAGCACATATCTGTTTCGTGCCGTCGAATCCAAAACTGAATATCCTCCGCAGACATTTTTTTTTAGAACGGAGACGCTAGAAGCGTCCGGCTTTAACTTAATAAAGCCCACAACTTAGGCAGCGTTTACAGACGAGGACTAGGACGAACGGAACGAGCGCGGAGGCTCAGGTTACGCTGGCGCGAGAGCACAGCAAGGTCACGGACAGGCCATCGGCCAAAAGTAATCTAAGCGAGTCCATTACAGGCCAAAGGCCAAGAGCATAGAGCGCGCAGGCTCGCTCGCTAGACAAAAGAGACCACTTCACGTCGTAGAAGCAGCGGACGGCTCCCGAGCCAGAACGTAGACTTGGCGAAGACGATCTTGAGCTTGCTTCATCTTCTCAGCATCCTTGTGCTTCGCCAACGGACTCCACTGCTGCGTAAGAATGTTGCATTTGTAAAGAATATTAGCAGGGTGTGATGGGAAGATTCCTTCGATGGCAAGTTTGTTCCTTGTAAGCCACATAGCCCAGGCTAGGGCAGCGAGGCAACTCCAAAGCACGCGTTTACTGCCCCCCATCGTCGACACAACTATGGCCGCCAGGTCAGCGGCCGAATGCGGGTCCCAATTGGTGTTGGTTGCCTCACGAACTGCACTCCAGGAAAAACACGCTAGAGGGCAGCGAAGAACACATGATTCGCATCTTCCATGGTGTTACAGATGGCGCACAAGCCGGAAGACGGGCCGTTGCGTTTTGCAACATTGGCCGATGTGGGGAGTCTATTGCAGAAAAGTTGCCAGAAGAACACCTTGACTTTTAGCGGAATACGGGCGTTCCACAAACCCGTCGGCATAGGGAAGGCCGGTCCCTGATCTAGGCACAGCCTGCGGTAGAGGGATTTGACCGTGAACTTTCGAGACGGGGTGAGAGCCCAAGTAACCGCGTCAGCGGACGTGGACAGTGTCACCGACTGTGTCAAGCCAAGCAGCTCCTCTAAGTGTGCTTGTTCAAGGCCCGTTAGCTCTCTACGGAAGTGTATCGCGGGAGGGTTGGAGGCGAGGGCCATCGCGACCGTCATCTCCGGGTTGACCGCCAGGACGTACAAGTCCTGAAATTGGGCGCAAAGGGGCTGCGCTCCCAGCCATAGGTCAAGCCAGAAGCGGGCCGAGCGGTCGTTCCCAACGACGAACTTGGCGCCAAGGGCAAAAGCCGGGCGTACCGCTTGAAGATCGTTCCAGAAGGGTGAGCCCCGTGCCCTGCCTTCGAAAAAGTTTCCGTTGGGAAAATACTTAGCGCGCAGCAGGTCCACCCACAAACCGGTCGCCCCTTGCGACAACTTCCAAATCCATTTGCACATGAGTGCAATGTTGAGGATCCGTGTGTTTGTGATCCCTAGCCCCCCTAGGTCCTTGGGACAGCACACCGCGTCCCATCTGACCATATGGTACTTGCGCTTGGGTCCCGCACCTTCCCAAAAGAAACGGGACCTTGGAGTGTCCATCTTGGCATGCACCCCTTCGGCCAGGAGGAACAGCCCCATCGCGAACTGCGGCAGCGAGGACAGGCTCGCGTTTGTGAGAACTAGGCGAGCTGCAGAGGAGAGAAACTTCCCCCTCCACGGACAGACCCGCCCTCCCACTTTGGTCCAGAGTGGCGCCCAGCCATCAATGGTGATGAGTTTGGCATCCAACGGGAGCCCTAGGTAAGTGAACGGGAGTTTACCTAGTTTGCAATTGAGCTGGTCCGCAATACGTCTACTTTCGGACGACTCGAGCCCCATGGGCATCACTTCGCATTTGTGGAAGTTGATCTTGAGCCCTGACATAAGTTCAAATCTAATCAACAGGGCTTTGATCGTGGCCACGCTGTGCAGGTCCGGTTGGAACAGCAGAAGCGTGTCGTCGGCGTATTGCAGGTGCGATATCCCCCCTGGGATGAGGTGTTCCAACACCCCTTTGATATGGCCTGCCTCCGTTGCTTTCCATAGCAAGGTCGCAAGAGCATCTGCCACAAAGTTGAACAAGAGCGGTGACATGGGATCACCCTGGCGTAGGCCGCGCTTGTTCCGGAAGAAGTGCCCTACTTCTCCGTTCACCAAGACCGCAGTTTGGCCCCCCGAGACCAACTGCATGACTCTGTGTACCCACACCGGCGAGAAGCCTCGGCTCAGGATTTGTCTGAGGAAGTCCCAGTTGACGCGGTCGTAAGCTTTTTCGAAGTCTAGTTTTAGTAAAATCGCCGGTTCGTGCGTTCGCCTAAGTTCGTGGAGGGTCTCTTGCAACGCTAATGGTCCCTCCAAAATGTTCCTACCGCGTATAAAGGAAGATTGGGAACGACTAATTGTGTGGTGTGCGATCGGAGTGAGCCTAGTGGCACATCACTTGGCGCATATTTTGAAAGGCACATTAATGAGCGCTATTGGTCTGTACTGGCGGATGTTATCCGCACCCGACACTTTCGGTATTAGCGAGAGCACGCCGTAGTTTAACCTAGCAATGTCCACAAAACCTCGCATGAAGCCATTGCACACCGCGAAGATGGGATCGCGCAACAAAGGCCAGAAGTGTTTGAACATCGCCACCGGCCACCCATCGGGCCCCGGTGCCGTGTCTGTTTTCATGCTTTGTAGAGCATCGTCAATCTCCTTGGGGAGAAACGCGAGCCCCATCTCTTCGTTCTCCGACTCTAAGACCTTTTGAGCTGGCAGCCAAGCGTCCTCACTCAGCCTAGCGCGCTGGGGCTTGTCGGTCCCCATCAGGCTGATGTAAAATTCGTAGATGTGTTTGCAAATCTCCGATTGCTGGAGAAGGAGCCCCTGCTCCGTCTGCAGTCTAAGGATTAGGCATTTCCTACGTCGGCCATTCGCGTACGCGTGGAAGTAACCAGTGTTCGCATCGCCCTTGAGCGTCCACTTAAGTCCTCCACGACGCCTCCAATATTCCTCCTTGGATCGAAGTAGCGCCTCGACTTGCCCTTCCAAGGCGTATCGATGCGCCCATTCTTGCTCCGAGAAAGGACGCGAGTCTGCTTGAGTATCGAGATTTGCAATCTCGTCGAGAAGTCTCGCCCTCAAAACTTTCTCGTCTCGCCCCTGGTTCGCGCCCCATCCCTTGAGGCTTGCACGCAGGCGTCCCCCGACCGCTGTCCAAAACTCCATAGGGCCTCGCTGCTGGCCCGTGGCTTGGACACTTCTCAACCATCTTTCCCGAAAGATGTTGTCGAAGTCAGGGACCTCGAACCATGCCGTTTTGAAGAAGAAACGTGGGCTGCGACGTATCCTATCTTCCCCTGAAGATAGGATGAGTGGAACATGGTCCAAGCCGATCCTTGTTTCAGCAAGGAGCGAGCATAATGGGAATACCACTTCCCATTCCGGAGACATGAAAGCGCGATCCAAGACGGATCGCACCGGGGCGAGTTGCTTGTTGGTCCAAGTGTACCTTGCCCCCGTCCTTGCCACTTCCCTAAGTGACATTGACGCAATTGCGCTATTGAACATGGTCACCCTTGACCAGTTTATGTTGTCGTTGTTTTTGTCCGCGCTCAATCGGATGAGGTTAAAATCTGCACCCACTAGAAGCGGGACATGGGATGCGGCGACTGCCAGCACCTTGGCTTTGAGTTCTCCGAGAAACTCTGCCGAACGTGAGTGATCTGCTGGTCCATAGACTTGCAGGATCACAAGCTTCCATAGCGTAGCTCTCACGCGAATATTGGCTGCAATAAAAAAGGTGCCTACCTCCCAGGACAGCACCTCATACATGGCACTGCAGATGCCTAGCAGCATGCCACCCGAATGGCCAATAGCCGGGCGGTGTTGCCAAATGAAACGCTCCAGAGGATCTATGGCTATGATGTCTTGGTGACGAAAATTAGCTTTAATGGTTTCCTGGAGCCCTACTATATCTATCCCTTCTTTCCTGATGTAGTCTCTTAGTTGGGTGCGCCGCCCCGAGTGGCCGAAGCCACGGATGTTCCATATGAGCATCCGCATCTAGATGACGCAGTTTCGCAAGCGCACACCCCTAGAGGTGATCGCCTTGGCCACGCGCCTCACCTTGCCGCAGCGAGGCGAGGGAGGAGCAGCAACCCCTGTTGCTGTCTCCTCTTCGGGCCGGAGTCTTAGCGACGTCGAGGGCTCATCCTCGACAGCCAGACGCTCCGCGTGTTGAGCAGCCGCCGCTGCGAGAGCCGCCTGAGCCAGCTCTTTAGCGCGCACCAGCGAGATTAGCTCACTAACCCCGCCCTCCCCAATTGGCTCGACCCCACTCTCCACTAGTAGAAAAAGGGTCAAACGTGAAGCACATTAGTGCCGGTTCCAACGGCTAGCCGGGCCGCTTTCATTAG
Organism: Triticum urartu; assembly: GCF_003073215.2. NCBI lineage: Eukaryota > Viridiplantae > Streptophyta > Magnoliopsida > Poales > Poaceae > Triticum > Triticum urartu. Next base: position 7,080,944 of record NC_053022.1, on the reverse strand, counting down.
TACCGGTTCGTGGCGAACCTTTAGCACCGGTTCGTGCCACGAACCAGTACTAATGAGAGTGGTGGCAGGATGTTGTCAGAATGGGGCCCCTCCAGCCCCTTTAGTACCGGTTCTTGGCACAAACCGGTACTAAAGGTCGTCCTACATAAACCCTTCGTCCACCCGAGCTCGGTCTGTTCTTCCCCTTTCCCCTCTCCTCTCTGTTCTTCCCCTCTTCGTCTCGAGCTCATCACACATTTTGCCCAAAATTTGTCAAGATTTGAAGGCCCCATCCATTCAAATGATCACAAAGGTTAGCAACTTTGTCCTTTCATCTCTCATTGCTAGATTAGCTCTTGCACTGCTTTATATAGTGATTAATTTGTGAGTTTACTAATTTGGGAGGATATATATATATATATGTGCTAGTATTTGATTTATATGCAATTTGAGGTCAAAAATAACACTTAGTTTGCATATGTAGGTGTGGTTTACTTAGCGCCTTCTAAATCTCCATCGTAACCACCGTCGATCGCCCGCACCGTCCCGTCGCCGGCACCACCTTGTGGTGAGCCTCTTGTTCATGAAATTTTATATAAAAATTGATGTTTGTGTGATTTGGATATATAGTTACTCGTATAATTAGCTTACCCGTACGTTGTTTGTTATACATATAGTGCCATGGTTTTGATATCCGTCCCCGTTGGCCCTAGTCCTTGTTATGATTCGGATGTGGTATGTATATTCTCTTTTAAAACTAGTTGCATTTCGTATTTATGACAAATTATGCCCATGAAGTTGACATAGAAATTTTTTCTAGGAGGTATGTGAACCGGAAATTCCAACCGACCCTATTGCCGAGAGTTTAAATTTAGCTGAAAGAGAAAACGAGTACTTGAAAGAAAAATTGAAAAGAATTGAGGGGGAGAAGATGGAATTGGAGTTGCATGTTGCCGATGTCGTCGATGATCACAAGATGAAGATGGAGAAAATGCGCTTGAAGATTAGAAAGATTAGAAAATATGCCATCGATAGTGAGGCTTGGTATCATTATGCTGTTGGATCCATTGTTACCTTAGTTGCAATCTTGATCGTATTTGTTGTTGCATTTAAATGCTTTAGCTAGAGAGTTATTTGTTTGTTGCATTTAAGTGTTGTATGAACTTTGTGTATGAACTTGTATTAATTTGGTCTATTCGGTGTTGTGTAATGAAGATGAGCCGGCAATGGATGAACGATGACCGATGCTCTCCCCAGTTCGTTGAGGGCGTGCATACTTTTCTGCTTGCGGCTGAGGCAAACAAGCGGGCGGATGGTTTTATGCCTTGTCCATGTGCTCGCTGTAAGAATGGTCACAATTACTCTACGTCAAGAACCATTCACGTCCACCTGTTTAAGTCCGGTTTCATGCCCCATTATAATGTTTGGACCAAGCACGGAGAAAGAGGGGTTATGATGGAAGACAATGAAGAAGAAGAGGACGACGACAGCTATCCTGGCCATGGGTTCCCTGAATACGATGATACAACAATGGGGGAAGAAGCTGAGCCGGTAATGCGGGAAGAAGCTGAGCCGGCAATGCGGGAAGAGGCTGAAGAAGAGGCATCAGATGAGCCCGTTGATGATCTAGGTCGGGCCATTGCCGATGCAAAGAGAAACTGCGCAAGTGATTTGGAGAAGAAGAAGTTGCAGCGCATGTTAGAGGATCACAAAAAATTGTTGTACCCAAATTGCGTAGGTGACAAGAAAAAGCTGGGCACCACACTAGAATTGCTGCAATGGAAGGCAGAGAATGGTGTATCTGACAAGGGATTTGGAAAGTTGCTGCTAATGATAAAGGATATGCTTCCAAAGGACAACAAATTGCCCGAGAGTACGTACGAAGCAAAGAAGGCTGTCTGCCCTCTAGGATTAGAGGTGCAGAAGATACATGCATGCCCTAATGATTGCATCCTCTACCGCGGTGAGTACGAGGATTTGAACGCTTGCCCGGTATGTGGTGCATTGCGCTATAAGATCAGCCGCGATGACCCTGGTGATGTCGAGGGCCGGCGCCCCAGGAAGAAGATTCCTGCCAAGGTGATGTGGTATGCTCCTATAATACCACGGTTGAAACGTTTGTTCCAAAACAAAGAGCATGCCAAGGCAATGCGATGGCACAGAGAAGACCGTAAGAAAGACGGAAAGTTTAGAGTACCCGCTGACGGGTCGCAGTGGAGAAAAATCGAAAGAAAGTACGGGAAGGAGTTTGCAGATGACGCAAGGAGCGTATGGTTTGGTCTAAGCGCAGATGGCATTAATCCTTTTGGGGAGCAGAGCAGCAACCATAGCACCTGGCCTGTGACTCTATGTTTGTATAACCTTCCTCCTTGGTTGTGCATGAAGCGGAAGTTCATTATGATGCCAGTGCTCATCCAAGGCCCTAAGCAACCCGGCAACGACATTGATGTGTACCTAAGGCCATTAGTTGAAGAACTCTTACAACTGTGGAATGGAACAGGTGTACGTGCGTGGGATGAGCACATGGGGGAAGAATTTAACCTAAAGGCATTGATGTTCGTGACCATCAATGATTGGCCTGCTCTCAGTAACCTTTCAGGACAGACAAACAAGGTATACCGCGCATGCACGCACTGTTTGGACGATACCGACAGTATATATTTGGCTAATAAGAATGTGTACCTGGGACATCGTCGATTTCTTCCGAGCAGGCATCCCGTAAGAAAGAAAGGCAAGCATTTCAAAGGTGAGGCGGATCACCGGACGAAGCCTCGCCACCGTACTGGTGCTGATGTACATGATATGGTCAAGGATTTGAAGGTGGTCTTTGGAAAGGGTCCTGGTGGACAACCTGTTCCGAATGACGCTGACGGACACGCACCCATGTGGAAGAAGAAATCTATATTTTGGGACCTGCCCTATTGGAAAGACCTCGAGGTCCGCTCCGCAATCGACGTGATGCACATGACGAAGAATCTTTGTGTGACCCTGCTTGGCTTCTTCGGCGTGTATGGGAAGACAAAAGATACACCTGAGGCACGGGAGGACCAGCAACGTATGCACGGAAAAGACGGCATACATCAGGGTCATGCAAGCTACGCTCTTACCAAAGAAGAGAAGGAAATCTTCTTTGAATGCCTGCTCAGTATTAAGGTACCGTCTGGCTTCTCGTCGAATATAAAGGGAATAATAAACATGGCAGAGAAAAAGTTCCAGAACCTAAAGTCTCATGACTGCCACGTGATTATGACGCAACTACTTCCAGTTGCATTGAGGGGGCTTCTACCGGAAAACGTTCGATTAGCCATTGTGAAGCTATGTGCATTTCTCAATGCAATCTCTCAGAAGGTAATCGATCCATAAATCATACCAAGGTTACAGAATGATTTGGTGCAATGTCTTGTCAGTTTCGAGTTGGTGTTCCCACCATCCTTCTTCAACATCATGACGCACGTCCTAGTTCACCTATGTGAAGAGATTAACGTTTTGGGTCCTATATTTCTACACAATATGTTCCCCTTTGAGAGGTTCATGGGAGTCTTAAAGAAATATGTTCATAACCGTGCTAGGCCAGAAGGAAGCATCTCCAAGGGCCGTCAAAATGAGGAGGTCATTGAGTTTTGTATTGACTTTATTCCTGACCTTAAACCGATTGGTGTTCCTGAATCGCGGCATAAGGGCAGACTGGATGGAAAATGCACGCTAGGAGGGGAACAAATAATATGTATGGACGGACATTCTCTCACTGAAGCACACTACACAGTTCTACAGAATTCCGCCTTGGTGGCTCCGTATATGGATGAACACAAGAATTTGCTACGCTCCAAACACCCGGAGCAGTCTGATGACTGGATTACACATGAACAAACCAGGAGTTTCGCCAGCTGGTTGCAAGCACGTACTATGCATGACACCTCTATTGAAGATGACCTGTACTTGCTGTCCCAGTTACCATCTTCGAATATAATGACTTTCAAAGGGTACGAGATAAATGGTAATACATTTTACACGATTGCCCAAGATAAGAAGAGCACCAACCAAAACAGTGGTGTCCGCTTTGATGCAGAAACCAAGACGGGAAAGGAAACATATTATGGTTATATACAGGACATATGGGAACTTGACTATCGACATGGTTTGAAGGTCCCTTTGTTTCGGTGCAAATGGGTCAATATGATACGAGGCGGGGTAACGGAAGACCCGCAGTACGGAATGACAACAGTGGATCTCAACAATCTTGCGTATGCAGACGAACCATTCGTCCTAGCCAATGATGTGGCACAGGTTTTCTATGTGAAGGACATGTCTACCAAGCCAAGAAAAAGAAAAGATAAGGAAGCGAATGCATCGTACGATGAGCCAAAGCGGCACATAGTGGGAAGAGAAAAATCGTGGGAGTGAATGACAAGACAGACAAGTCAGAAGATTATGAAAAGTTTGATGAAATTGCTTCATTCACAGTGAATATTGACCCGAGCATCCCGTTAAATGATGAAGATTTTCCATGGCTACGACGCAAAGGGACACACGCGAAGAAAAAGTTTCACACCCAAAGATCTGGGATGTGATCGGCTTAACTATCATCACTTTCTTCTGTGTTTCACACCCAGGAGGGAATCTCTGTAATAGTTAGGGTAGCTAGTTATGTGTTTTGGCATTTGAAACGCGAAGAAATTTTATGTGCAAGCAAATTCTTTCATGCATTTACTGATTTTTTTCAGCTAAATGACCCTGAAATTGAAAAGCATTTCAAATGAACTCAGAAAAGGATGAAAGTTGGCATGGTATCATAATTTCACCCACATAGCATGTGCAAAAAAGTAGAGGGTTACCGCAAAAACTGGATGCACTTCGTGTACAAAATGGACAATCTGTTTCGAAGTATCAGGGTTTCAGACGAAAACTCATCCGTTACAAAGGCATTTCATTTTTTAAATAACTTAAGCATTACCAAATTGAATATAATGATAAAACACACTAATATTAAACATAATAAAAAAGAATCACTGGAAAATGTATTTTTAAAGTTAAGTTATTCACAAACTAGTGATTCACACAAATTTAAACTATTCAAATTTAAAAACTACCAGCACTAACTGAAAGTTTCTAAAAACTATCAAAAATATTCACAAAGAAACTCTAAATACAGGAAAAAACAACTAAAAATAAATAAAACAAAATAAATAAAGCAGAAAAGAAAAAACTAAATGAAAAAAGCCCACCTACCGGGCCACAGCGGCCTGCATACGACTAGAAACCCAACCTGTTGTTGGGCCAGGATGCAGGCCCACAAGCCCAATAGGCTCCACATGGCAGAGTAGCAGAGGTAGGCCCAGAAGGCCTGCTTTAGAGAGGAGCTTGAGATAGCAGCGGCGGTGGGGCTTATAAGCAGGTGTGAGCGCCCTTTGGCTAGCGAGGTGGGACTAAACTTCTGCGCCCCTCGCCTGGCAGCGCACACCCTTTAGTACCGGGTCGTGGCACCAACCGGTACTAAAGGGGGGGCCTTTAGTACCGGTTGGAGCCACCACCCGGTACTAAAGGCCTGCCCTTCCCGCTGCTTGGCCTGGCCAAAACAGGCCTTTAGTACCGGTTGGTGGATCCAACCGGTACTAAAGGTGCCTTCTATATATGCAACACTTCGAAAAATTTCATTCTCCCCCTCTGTTTCTTCCCGATCGATCGACGCCACCCCCGTCGCACGCCGTTGCCATCGCCGCCCCCATCCTCATCGCCGCCCTCATCCCCATCGCCGCCCCTGTCCCCGTCGCCGCCCCCGTCGCCGTCGCCGCCCTCGTCTCTGTCGCCGCCCCGGGCCCGTCCCCGTCGCGCCGTCCCCGCGTCACCGCCCCGTCACGCCCTGGGCCGTCGCCTCGCCATCGCCGTCGCCCCGCTGTGAGCTCTCCCCCTCTAACCCCTCTCCGATCCCTCGCCCCCGGTGGCCGCCGCCCCTCCCCGAGCCCATACACACACAAGCATGAACACACACACACACAAGCATGAACACACACACACATTTTGTATGTTTAATTAGTTTAGATTTTTCAGATTATTATTTTTTCACTAGTATATATGTATGAATGCATGTTAGATGGATATAATTAGTGTTTAATTAGTATGGAATTTTTTTATATAATGTTGTTTTTCTGTTTTTAATGGATGTGTAGAAGTTGTTTTTTCTGTTTTTAGTGTTAGATGCTTAATTAGTATGAAATAGCATATAGAATTTTGACATATGCAATGATAGCATAATTAGTGTTACATTTGCATATAGTATTTGTTGTCGACGATGCCCGGCCCGCATCCTCGCCGTCGACCCGTTCGCAACGACGTCCTGCTTCAGAGGACCCATGTCCGGGACTGGGCTCCGCCGGGCTGGCACTGGGAGGTGCTACCTTCAGGGGCGCGATGCTTGGTGAGGAACCCGGCCCCGGGTCCCGTCATCGACCCTCATCTCCTTTGGTGGCATTCGCGTGGGCCACTTTCGGTGCGGAGGGAGCCGGCCCCGCCGGAGGTGGTACGTCGCCGTGTCAGGGAGGAGGACGAGCACGTCCATCGCTACATGGCTGCTATGGACGTCAGGTTCTCCAATACCTGGCAGGTTCTTTGGGGAGATCACCCGAGCTATGATCCAGTGATGGTCCCTTCACTTTGGTTGTCCACCGCCTAGATTACTCTCTAGTATTCGATCTTTATTAGCTAGCTAGCTAGCTAGTGATGTATTCGATATATAATATTCGAGATGATCTATTCGAGATTATATATATTATTTGAGACGATGTATTCGAGATTATATCTATTATTCGAGACGACGTATTCGAGATTAAATCTATTATTCGAGACGATGTATTCGAGATTATATCTATTATTCGAGATGATGTATTCGAGATTATATCTATTATTCGAGATTATACTAAATTGTTTTATATTTCTTTTGGCATAGTTAAATAAAAGCTATGGCGGACAATACCGACAGAGAGAGAGAGAACAGACCATGTTCGATATCATACGCGGGCCAGATGATGATCAGAATGAAGAAGATTTTGACAGCTCCGAATTTCTAAACAACACCGGAGAGGGTGATATGATATTCGATCGCGACGACCGAGAAGATGAAGTCATGAACTACGACGAAGAACATGTTGATCCTGAAACAACAAACACCGGCGAGGTATATATATTTATATAAGCAGGAATCTGGTGATCATCACATGTTTTAAATGAGTTGAAGATATATTAACGAATCGATCTTTCTTCTTTCAGCCATCCGGATCGAGCAAATCTTCAGGCAAAAGGACGAAACGAGGCCCGAACAAAAAGTTGAAGGAGGGCGTAAAGTACAATATCGAGGCATTCAAACCTAATGGCGAACCATTAGCGCCTAAGAAGATTGCCGACAAGTTCGTTCGTCAGTGCGGAGTTCTTGTGAAAGACCAACTCCCGATCTCCCTTCAAGAATGGAGAAAGCCAGCAAATCCACGTCCAGATGTTACTTTTGTCGACGAGAATCAAAAAAATCTGCTTTGGGATACTCTCATGGAACATTTCACCCTACCAGATAATTTCATAGAAGCAGATGTGCGGAAAGTCAAGGACGCTGCTTTTAGGAAGATGGCGGTTGCATTCAAGAACCACAAGAGAATGACGTGGGAGAAGTACGTCAAGGGAGGAAGGAAGACTCCAGTATTCGAGGGGATACTAGAGAATCAAAGTGCTCATTGGGACGATTTCGTGAAATTCAAGGATTCAGAATTAGCTAAGGAACGGTCGAGAATAAACAAGAAGAATGCCGAAAAAAAGGATAAGTTCCATAAGCTGGGGCCAGGTGGCTACGCGGTGGCAATGCCTAAGTGGGATAAGTCTGAGAAAGAGATGGAGGATGCAGGTGTCACTCCGGTTACTAAGGCTGGCCCCCCAGGTGCAGGACTTGGTTCTATGCGCATGGGGGGGGAGTTGGACCCGAAGACAGGCAATGTTTCGACGAAGGCATGTCTGAACGGAGCCGACGATGCGCTACTTGTTGCAATAGAAGAGGCTCGATCGGGGGTGTTCCAGCCCAACAGAGAGAACGACGAGCTTACGCGTGCCCTGGGAAATCCTGAACACCCGGGAAGAACACGAGGCAAGGGTGCTCTTCCGTGGTATGAGGGGTTTTCGGACTGGAACGCCGACTACAGAACCCGTGCGAGAAAGAAGATTGCGGAGGAGAAGAAGAGGAAGATGGAGGAGGAGCAGAGGAAGCGGGACTATGAACGCCTTCAAGGCCTAGAAGCAAGTCAAGCGGAATTGGCAGCTAAATTCTAGCGGCAGCAGGAGCAGATCGAGTCACTTAGCCAGCAAAGGGGGTCTCAGCATCTGCAGCAGCTAGCGGATGATCCAGCATTGGATACCACCGCCCCATCCATGCCGAGAAGCAGCGTGGGTTCCGCCCCATGCGACGCAGTAGTGCTGGATAGATACCCCGTGGATGACATCACGGAGAACACTAACTGCGAGCTACACTTCAAAATGAAGAACATATCCATGAAGGTGGCGGACGCCGTTGCTTTTTCAGATTCCCCCGAGGCAACCTTCCATTGCAACCCGATTCCAGCGGGCTATGCTCGTGTCTTGGTTGATGAGGTGGTGGACCCATATTCGGAGCTACAGCTTGACATTCCTGGAGGTGACGACGAGCACACATTGGGAGAGGCCATACATCGTGTCATCCTATGGAGAAAGGATTGCATCATCTTTCGAAGGCCACCGACACCGCGTCACCCGACTCCTCGTCGAAGTCCGCCACCGAGTCAGCAGACTCCCGCTCCTCCAAGTCCACCAACGCGTGAGGCCACTCCTCCTCCTCCAAGTCTGGCAAAGTGTCACGCCACTCCTCCTCCAAGTCCGACACAATGTCAGACGTCCACTCCTCCTCCAAGTCCGGCACAACCTCAGGCCACTGCAAGTCCGGCACAGCTTCAGGTCACTCCTCCTCGTCCAACTCAGCCCCGTCAGCCATCTCCGCCGCCTCAGCAATCGCAGAAGAGACACCCCGCAGCTATGGTGCGTAGCGGTACGAGTCGAGGTCATAGTACAGGAAGTACAGGCGGAGGCAAGCGATATAAATATGGTCCAGACCTCACTACTCCTCTTCCTGTGAGGGCTTACGACAGGACCGAGGAGGAAACCAATGTCATAGTGCAGGCAGAAGTCGACGCCCATTTTGGACCGAAACCGCCACCGCCGCCAAGGGAGAAAGTGCCTGTGGAAGTAGTTGACCACTTCATTCATATGGCTCAACCACCAGCTCCTAAGCCTGTTGACTCAGACTATGAGCGCCACATCAGAAAGTTACATCGACGACGTCTACAGAAGGAGGCGAGCTCGAGTTCGAGCAAACAACAAGCAGCTGTCAAAAAATGCAGGAAAACCGTTGCCCAGCTGGGAAAACAGGCGGCGCAATCGATCCCCCCGCTTGTTGTGCCGCCAACAACACGTGACAGTACGCGCGCCCAATATTATTGTGGCCAAACATTTTACGTTCCCGAGGTGGGCGATGTGGTAATAACCCAGGAGCATATAATGCAGGCTGAAGAACTCAAGATCACTGTTGGACAACTCCTCGAGATCGAGGACATGCCTGGGATTACAGAGGAGGAAATAAAACGAAAATATGTCCGGGGCCAACCTTTGGTCGAGCCAGAAGATGTCAACAAGCTCCCAACGAGAATGTATGAATTGCATCAATGGTACATGGACATTACCAAGAGATCCAATCAAGAGTCCCTCATGGTGGATGTCAAGAAGGATGATTACTACCATGAGAAAGCTGTGGCCGTTGAGTATTCTGAACTGTTTCGGTTATACAATCAAGACGCACTCGACAAATCTATCGTCAGTTGCTATTGTCTGTAAGTGATTTATTTCTGTAATTTAAGTCTCAAGCTAGCTGTAGTGATCCTTTTGATCAATCATTACCTGTAATTATACTCACTATATTCTTTTCTGTGGTATTATGCAGGATGAAGATGTATGAAATGAGAAAAGGTGGACGCTATGGCATTGGGTTCATTGACCCAAACACCGTTAATGAATACACATGAAAAATGAACAAGTATTATGAAAAGCAGGTAGAGGACAGCATGCTAGAGTTCTTGAAGTGCCTCAAATACAATGAAGATATACTACTTCCTTACAACTTCCAGTGAGTCACACTTTCTTGTACTACAAATTCTCTGTTTTTGCCTACTAGCTAGCTACATGTTTTTGCTTACATATGCCCGCTTAATTAATACATGCAAACGTGTGTGCATACAGATTTCACTGGATCTTGTGTATCATTAAAGTTGACGCCGGAACAGTTGAAATACTGGACTCGCTACTCAAAGCAAATAGTGACTATAACATCTTGTTTGGGATAGTCAACAGGTAATTTCAATCATTATTAACTATATATCTCGGCCTATTTAGTTCGTCATTTCATGATATGAACTATTTAATAACCCCTTTATTCATTTTCTTTGTCGGCGGGCAGGTCTTGGGCAAGGTTCATCAGCGTTACGAAAGGCGAATGGAAACCAAAGCTGAAATGGTTTCGATCCAAGGTAAGTAATTAAGTAGCACTAGCTAGCTAGCTAGCTGCCGCATCTCTTTAATTATCATGCTTGATTAATTATTATCTGATCAAATTAAATTCCATTCTCGTAATAAAGGCCCTGAAGCAGGCGCAGGGGACTGATCTGTGTGCATTCTGCGTTTGCGAGAACATTCGCATGATGGCGTCCGAAAGGAGCAGATCTCAAAGACAGGAATGGGTACGCTTGTCAGAACACTATTCACAATTTTTACACCATTATCGATATCTAGTCACACAACTAATACACATGCATATTGATCTCCTTCTTAACAGTTCACAGAGGTGCGGGACAAGCTCCTAGAAACAGAGCGCGTAGAAGCACTTCAAGAGGAAATAGCGGGATTTTTGCTCGACCAGGTCATAAATCCGAAGGGAGAATACTATTACCCGCTACCGCCCTCATGAATCACTTCCAATTGTCATCGTGCTCCGAAGGCACCAATTAGGCTAATGCCACTGGCTCCAAAGGCAACATGCATATGTAGGAGAAATTGTATATAGCTATACATGTGTGTATGTGTAAATTAATATGGTGGTTTGTGAGACATTGATGATATATATATGATTGGTTCTACTAGAAATTCTATTTATATATATATATATATGCATAACGTGTACAATGTGTAGTACCGTAAAATACCAGCAAACGAAAAAAAATTAAAATGGAAAACACAAAATTAAATGAAAAAGAAATCATAAAACCAAAAACCCCACAACCATTTAGTACCGGTTGGTGTTACCAACCGGTACTAAAGGGCTCCCGGCCCCCGGAGCTGGCTCGTGCCACGTGGATCCCCTTTAGCACCGGTTCGTGCTGAACCGGTACTAAAGGGGGGGGGGCTTTAGTGCCGAAACTTTAGTGCCGGTTCCTAAACCGGCACTAAAGGGCCTTACGAACCGGTGCTATTGCCCGGTTCTGCACTAGTGCTCCACCAACACCTCGCCTAGGTGCTCATCCGAGAAAGAATCCAAAATCAAAAAACGGGGCAATGGATTACCTGAGGTTTCCAGATTCTTCTGTGCTTGGAGGAGTTGGGCGCGTTGGAGCGAGGGCATGTTCCCTTTGGCACCCTTGGCCCGCGAGCTGACCCAAACAGGGGCCACCTGCCCATCCACGACGGCCTTGGAGCGCTTGGCCTTCGGGACAGTCACCGTCTTGGCCGCCTCCTGCGCGATCGGAATGGAGGTGGGCACAGCCAGCGCCATCACCGCCTGCCGAGGAGTCACCGGCGCGCCCTGGAGCTCCGCCATGCGTCCGGCCTCCGCACTGACCTTGCGCACGGCCACCTTCTTGAGCTGCTTCACCGCGCCGAGCTTGTTGGAGCTACGGCCACCTTGAGATGGGGAGCGCGAGGCAAGCGGCAGCGACTCCATGGACACCGCGATAGGAGTGCGCGCCTCTCCCAACGGTTCCTCCATCTGGCTCGCACCAGGCTCCGCCACCGACCGCACCGGGGGGGACGTGACCGAGCCCAGGTTTGAGCCATACTGATTGGGGATGGAGAGGTCCAACTCCATGGACCCCCCAGTCAGCGGCAGCTCCATCGAAGGAAACGGCGCCCGGTTCGTCGCCCCGCCCTTGTCAGTGATGCCCAGCTTCTCCCATGCCGTCGTATCGATGGAATCATCCTCCATGCTTGCATCCGCCTCCCTGTCGCCGCCCAGGTTGCCGTCACGCCCCGCCCCACCCATACCTTTGTCATTTGGAGAAGGAGGATTTGGAGACGGCAGGGCAGGTGCCACGGTTTGCTCCAGGGGAAGTTCGGGCTCGATGGTGATGTTGAAGCCCTCGCCATTGAACCAGATCTGGACCAGTCCGCACAGTTTGCGGGGATTGCGGCATGCGAAACGCATACGGACTGGCCCCGGGCGGATGAGGGACTCCTCATCTATCAGCAGAGGACGGCCGAGCATGGTGGTGGCCGCCATGAGCAGGTTGGAGCGCCGTTGCTTGGGTGGAATTCCTCCCAGTTTGACCCACACCTCTGGCATCGCCATTCCCTTGGGGGCGTTGAGGACCGCGTCTCAGATGTCCACCATGAGGTTGTTGAGGGAGAGGAACAGCTTGCCGCTCCTTGTTGCCATCCGGAGCATCACCGGATCAGGGAAGACCACCGAGAACGCCCCGCCCTCCATAGGTGAGATCTGCCAGTCCCATTCGCCCTCGAAGAGGTGTGGCAGCTCCACTTGTAGAATCTCTTGGGTGAGTGCGCCGGAAGGCATGGAGAGCACGGCCGCGTTGGCCCCTAGCTGGATCTATGGCTCCTCCCTTGAATCATCCGGGTTTGGAGGCAAAATAAGCCCTCGCCGGAGATGGCGTGTCCCATGGTTTGGAGGAGCAAAGGCTTGCCGCGGGTCGGGCACTGCGCCGACGTGTGCCCCTCCTTGGTGCACACCACGCACAGAGGCTTGAAGGTGCAGAGGTTCTGGAAATGGCCCATGCGCCCGTAGCGAAAGCACTCAGGCCCGTCAGCTTCCTCGATAGGGATTGGCTCCGCCTCCGTGCCCTTGGATGAGCCCGGCACCTCAGATCTGGGCGGGAGAGGCAGCTTGGAGGCCGCCGCCCCCGCAGGCTTGGGTTTCTTCTTCGCGTGAGAGTCGCCGCCCCGGTCGCCGCCCGGCGCTGGTTGCATCCCCTTGCACTTGAGCTCGAGGCCGCGTTGCTTGTATTCCGTCTTCTTCTTTTTCTTCCTTTCCTGTTCCTTGAGCCACCACGCAGGCGGCGGCCCCCAACCCCCCTCGTCGTCGGCGCGGCCACGGTTGCGGTCCCGCGGCGGCTCCATGGGAGGCTTTTCTCCCCGGCGATCCTGCTTGGAGCCCATCGCCACTACTTCAGCAAAGGTGCGTCGCAGTGGGGAAGGGAGTGGAGTGGGTGAGAGGAAGCGGGCGAGATGACCGAAGCGCCGCACCTCCGCAGCGGTGGCTGGGAAACCTAGCGTGGGATTTAGGGTTCCGCGGGGGATCCAGAGCCATTTATATGGCCGCTCTGGGCTGGGCTGCTTGGGCTGGATCTCCCCCTGTGGGTCGGGCTGGGTCCTGGGGACAGGAACGCTTCCCTGCACCACGAGCGCGATAGGGGACTGGGCCCCAGCCCGCGCCACCTCCGAAGATGGGCCATCCACCACCCGAGTGGGCTGGCCCGTCTGGACCGCTTGCTGGTCCGCCCCAACCCTAGGGTTGACCACGGCCAGCGCCTTCCGCGCCGCCGCCGCCGCCACGGGGGACGCCGGCGCCGGGCACGACAGGTCTGCCGCGTGTTGCAGGAGCAGCCCCGCGTCAGGAGCAGCAAGGTTGCCGCGGCCCTCGCGACGCCACGCAGAGCGAGCCGCCCTGTGCGCAGCCGCATCAACCCGCCGCGAGCCACGGCCCCCGGGCGCAAACGCACGCCGGCGCCCGGCCTTGAGAGAGCCCCCGAGCTCCTCGGCCCGCGACACGTAGTCGCCAATGGAGCAGGCCGCACGGCCACCTGCTCACGACGCCACCGCGTCGCCTAACGCCGCCTCCTCGTCGCTGTCCGACTCGTCCTCCGCCAGCGCCCAAAAGCGGCTTCCCGACCACCCAGCGACGCCCTAGGGGGCGCAGCCGTCCGCCTGGGGATTGGGGCGCGAGCCGCCGCCCAGCCAGCCTCCGAGACCACCGCCGGAGCCTGAGCACCGCCTCCGTGGTCCTCGGCGGCTAGACACTGCACAGAAACACCGCCACCATCGCCACCATCGCCAGAGACGCTCGCAACGCCTGTCCGTACAGGAGCCGTTGGGAGCGCCATCCGATTTGTCCCGCCAGCCTCCCCTCCGCAGACATTCAGCACCATAGCACTACAATTGTCTGTCTTCACCCGTTTCATGATCCTAGGGCCATCACATTCAACAAACACACCTCCTCCAACATGAAAGCCAGACCTGATGCTGCCCACCGTACGTACTCATACTCGGGAACAGGTTCGTCGTGGGGACGCCATGAGGATTCACCAAGATGGAACAGTGAAGAAAAACTAGTTACTCACTACTCCCTTCATTACTAAATATATGTCTTTTTAGAGATTTCAATATAGACTAGATGTAGATGTACATAGACGCATTTTAAAGTGTAGATTTACTCATTTTGCTCCATATCTAGATCATATTAGAATCTATAAAAAGGCTTATACTTTTTTTTAGAAAAGGAGGATGACCTCCGGCCTCTGCATCTGGACGATGCATACGGTCACTTTATTAATTATTGACACAAGACCGTACAGAGTCATACAACAATAAGTCTAAAGCCACCAAACTAAGCAACAACTGTCGCTATCCCTATCCAGTTGATGAAGGGGCGCTGAAAGTCTGGGCCTAATACCAAACAGACCACGCGGCCAAACCTAAACATCTAAAGACTTGAGGTCCCACCCAGGACGCCTGCCGGGTATGGGCACCCCCCCAGTCCGGCGTGCTTCTCATCCAGGACCCCTGCCGGGTATGAGGCCGCCGCAGCCACCTGCCACGAATCCATCTTCAGAGCTGTACTGCTGCATCAACCTTGGCCGGTCCAACTGCCGCCGACGCCATCATGACGCCAGGCAGCGTCACCCTCCTGCGTGAGTCCATCTCCGCTCATCAGGCACCGAGTCTCCACTGCGCCACGCCGCCGAGATCCGCCGTCATCAATGGATCAGATGAAACACCGCTCCTCCTCTTGTCCCCTCCAACCAGCACTCGCTCCAAAACGATGCCCCCATGAGGGAGAACGATACCGATAGCACCGTCATCGTCCGATCCAGTAGACCCAGATCTAGGGTTTCCCCCGGAACTTCCCGATCAGGTTGATGAGACCTGCAACGATGATGCCTCCAGAAGGAAACGACGTCTGAGACGCTGCCTCCAAAAGGCTTATACTTAGGAATGTAAGAAGAGACTTTTTACGGTGCATCATACTACTGTAAATAGTGGGTAGTATATAATTGATCCAATGGTCATTATTGATCCCTGATTTTTTTTTTCTTGAGGACATTTTGGTAATTGGCTGTTAGGGTAGATTAGTCCTTTTTTAATGATAATTTTACTGATTAATAATATGAGTAATTGCAATGACTAATAACATAAGTAATCACACATGGAAAAAAAGAATTGTCCCGTTTCCCTTCTCATTCTCACAGAGTTCTTCATTTTCTGCCGCCGCCTAGCTGCCCGGCGGCCGCCGCCTGAGTCGCACAGGGGCGGCTGCTCCTCCTCCCGCCCTGCCGTCGCCGCCGCAGTATCTTGGACGGGGCCCCGGGATCTTCAACGGCGCAGCCGCCCCGCGCCGCCCGGCGGCCCTCTCTCAGTCGCACGATGTTCGGACGGCGCCGGAGATCGGTTCCTCCGCGGGTCGTGGTGGAGATCCCTCGCATAGGTACGTTGCCTCTGATCCTCCCCAAACGCCATAGCTGTACGCATGAAAAGGGCTGCTGGATCTGTGTGCGTGTGGATGCTGGCTGTGCACGCAGTAGGAATTCCAAAAGGGCTGCTGCCTGCTGGATTTGTGTGCCTGTGGATGCTGGATTAGTAGTGTGTGTGAGGTTTCTAGATCTTCTCATTTTTCCTACCATCGATAGTAGTGTGTGTGTGACAACAGAAATAAATTATGATGGCGTCCAAGGGTTTGTACTGTGACTATAATGCTTTGCCATCACCTCAGATTATGAGTTTGATATTGTGGGAAACGTGTTACTTCTTAGAAGAACTTAATAAGGTTATTTGAAAACCAAGATTTCTCAGAACCTCAATTTTTGGATAGAGATGATAAAGTTGCTTTGGTGTCTATGCAGTTTGGGATACGTATGCATATGTATATTTTAAGAAGCATTCGAGCCAACACACACCTGGAAGCTGTGATGCGATTTACATTCATATCACACAGGAATGAAAGTGCATGTACGGCCTGTATGCCCATGCTATGTGAACAGAAGCAATCTTGAACAATAAACATGAAAACGATGGGTTAAATTACTCTGCCCATTAGGACTGTAAGCTTCTCAGGAAATTAATAAGGATGTCAGAGATTCTTGGTTCAGTTACGGATGATAATCTTTGACAATTTATAATTAATATATTTTAGTTCTAGCACATTTTCTTTCATGTACATATGTAACAGGCATTGTTGTTTCTTATGACAGGATAACGGCATGGGTGGTGAAGGCATCTTGATAGATGAATTTATGGAGTATGACTCGATGGTCATGCAGACATTTAAAAGCGAGAACGAAGCGTACAAGTTCTACTTAGGGTATGTGAAGAACAAAGGGTTTGTGACTAAAGTTGGTATGATGACTCGGTGGAGAAAGAGAAAAGAGAACAATGACGAAGTGTGTGCTAAGAAGAAAAGACCTTTGAAGTTTATGTATTTTCAGAAATATTGTACATGTTGAACCCTGTTTCGATACCATGTTAATTTATTTAATTTCATACAGAAAACACCTGGAAAGTCAAGTAGACAGACTAAGATGACAAGGGGAACACAAGTATTATACATTCAGATTTTTACTATGGCATTTATCATCAGAGTTATATTTCTGCTTTGAATGAGATGTAGACGCAAACTACGGTTTCACTTTTATGAGATTACAATTGAGAAGATGCATGTCTCTTGTTGTTAGCGTACTGGCCTCTTCTCTAGTGCATGATTACGTGCCCATCTTCTCTTTATGTTTGTAACAGTCGACAGGTGAATGAACATCCTTGCAGTTTCTCTGGTGCTAATCCTTATCACAGCGGCCATGCATGCCCGTGCCAATCGTACATTACATGGAATTGATCAATCATGTTTCAAAATTGATCTGAATGTTCAGACGCTTTCTCTTGGACCATCAGCCCATTATGAATCAGTAAGAGCAAGAAAACCACCATGATCCAATACGTTCATTCAGTTCAACAATGAATGATCTCAGTCCCACAAAAAAATTTCTTTAGCTGACATCTAGTCTTACAAAGTGGGGATTAAAATTCTAGCAACATATACGATCATGACGAACCAAAAAAGTATTGAGTATATAATACATCTGTATCTCCCTTGTAATTTATTGGCGAGCATTATCTTATTCGACGTGGCCTTCTTCCCTGAAGTATGCAACTCTGACGCTAGAGAGTATAGTTTGGTCTCTAATTCTGATATTTGTTGATCCTTCTCCTTCAAAAAGAAAGGCCGCAGTAGCCAATGCATCTTCGTGACAACTGTCCATAGCCATTCCGGAGTAATTGACCATCTGCTCAGTGTAATTGTTGAGGAGGTCTTCCTGAATGAACAACTTGCGACCCTGCATACATTAATAACATGGGGAAAAGTACAAGTCAATGATAAAACACTAATATCATGCATGTTGCATTTTAGGTAGCACAATAATACTTCAGAAATGTCTAGGTTGGAGGCCGGGCGATAGACCGAGAAAGAAGAAAATGAAGTGATTGGATGGATTGAAACCGTGTATATAATGGGCTATTTTTCCATAACACACACAGTGACACAGGCAACAAAGCTTTGATTGTAGGTGAGTTTAGAATTGATTTGTGCATTCCATCACCTGAACGTATGGATTTTTGGGGTCATTCATGAACGAATTTTACAGGGGCTGCTTCTTCGTTGGTGCCAGTGTTGCATCCAACCTCTATACATGAGCTCCGTCCCTGGGGTGATTAGAGAGGCCGGAAGATTAGCAATGTTTAGCAACAGATAGGAGAGTACCTGAGCCACCAATCACTAATCTCTTTCGAACGCCAGCACTAGGAATCAGCCACAAAATAAGGACCGAACACTTGATGTGCCCTTGGGGAGTTAGTGCAGTGCCTATGAGAGGTTGGGGATGGCCACGAGGAGGTCAGCGTGACATCGTTCACCATGGGCTTCTCCGGCGGCTGTGTGCTGCCTACGAGGAGGAAATCAACCGTGGATCCCAGCCACCAGCGTTGGATCTGGATCGCCGAAGAGGAGCCCGTGCTGGAACTAGATGGATGAGGAGCCCGAGATGTGGTTACGAGATATGTCGAACTCCTCCATCTCGGCGGCGCGCAGGGCCGTGACGGATGGCTAAGGGGCATGCGGAACTACCAAAACTGCCCCTGATCGCAAAATATACTACCCAAAATCTGCAGTAGTATTTCCATATCTAGGCCGTCCAAACAAAAAAATGAACGGCCAATATTGATCTGATGCACCGTAAAAAGTCTCGTACATCTTTAGTTTCTTACTCACCTTCACCAGCCAAACCTTTCTCTCCCAGCCGCACCGGAAAAAGAAAACATTCCTGGTCCTGATCACATGGGCAGGGACAACCAACCTCTTGCCAAAGCACCTGCACGCCACTCCCTATACATAATGTCCACTTGAAAGCAGCATTGTTAGAGAACTAATCAGGTTACCAAGCAACTAGCTAGACCAATGTTTTTTTTTTTGAGGGAACTAGCTAGACATATGTTCAATGAGGTCGAAAAGGGGCCCCTTGGAGGGACTAGAAGAAGAGGATTGTAAAACCATTTTGTCGTTGTACTAGGCTGTCGTGTCCTAATATTGACGGCCCAAAAAGGGCCAAATGATACCTAGGTTTAACTAGAGCTGTATTCATTGATGGGTTTCTCAGGTAACATGTCATATATACCCACACTTCTATCAACTTGTAGAGAGTGGTTTTATATAATGATACCTTAGGTTTACCTTAGGTTTAACCACAGATCTCAATGTGAAACAGACGGACAAGACACCGTGGAGCTCGAGCTACAGAGGAACTTTGCCTTGTATCAATGTCATACCACTGTAAAGGGACTAGGGGAAGAGGACTGTAAAACCTTTTGTTGTACCAGGTTTCCATGTACAAATATTAACAGCCCAAAAAGAGCAGTATGATACCTTAGGTTTAACTAGAGCTGTATTCATTGATGGATTTCTCAGGTAACACGTCATATGCCCACACTTGTATCAGTGTCGTAACACTGTAAGCTTCACTATGACTGACCACTCGTCACGGTCTAGATGTGACAACAAGATTAGTATCCACTTTAAAAATATATGCAAATAATTATTTTCTTAATGATGAAGTTCTACATCTCATGGCAGTGATATATACATTGGATGAACTTCTCAGAAAGCTAACTCCGGCAACTTGGGCTTCATTCACTCAACGACAGAACTCTGTTTTCCTGCAATAAGATGAGAGATAATTAAAATCATCATCCACTAGAAAGTAGTGAAGCGACTTAATTAATTTGTATCATTTGTAATGTAAAGTGTATTGTAAAAGAGAAATCAAACTGTACCTAGCTTTATCCACTCAGCATGCCAGGACTCAGCTACTGATCGTACTGTTATAAGGTGAGGAGGAGGCACATAACATTACAAGCCCTATATCGTGATTGGTCACAAATATCAGGTCACTGAGCTTGGAACCATGTAGATGGTCTCATGACCTTTATCATGCTTGGCTGCAAATATAAGGTCACTGAGGTTGCAACCATGTAAATGGTGTCTTGACATTTTTGTTTTCCTCCAATATTTTAATAGGTTGAAGCTAAAGAGGTAAGAAAATCTAAATTCATATCACACTCACTTTGATATCCTAAGATGCGAAGACATTGGTATATATATAGGACTTCTACACATCTATAGTCTTTGTTAGCTCTCCTTATGGACAAAAAGTTGTGATCACGGGGTATGTGTTGAGCAAGTCATTTTGGAATTGCTTATCACGTTTTTTTATCATGTAACTAGGCTGCAGAATCATGTGATCGAACATTCTACTTGAGTGTTAATTTAGTTTCCGCTCTCCTTCCAACCCAAGTGAAGAGAAATGTAGTGTTTGCTCGTTGGGGTGAAGTCACAATAAAAGAATGGCGAGAAATTCTGAATGTGCAAGTAGTTGAATGGAAATTGCATTTGCAAACAGGTTACTCTTGAATGATCCAAAGAAACCACCCTTTTAGGTAGTACAAGAACGTAATATGCATGTTATATATGTTACTTCCGGTCACATCAACCATCATTCATCTAGGAAGTAAGAGCAGGGATTAGTCCCAGTCCTTTGCATCATGAAAGATGTGTGGAATTGGTTTGAAATTCGCTCATTTTAGCCAATTTAAAGGCACTGCTAATTTTAATTGTGAATAGAAGGCAAAGTGACAATTGCCGGCGCAGCTTCGGTTCTAACTGTCTTTCTACTGCTAACTGCATTTGATTACATTATTTTACATCCTCGTAAGCATGTGATAGGTATTGAACAAGTCAGTAAGGAGTTGTTATCATTTCTTTCATCATACGAGCACACCTGAAATTCTTAGGGCACTTTACGCTGCTTGCATACAAGTGAACAAAGACATTTATCAGGAAGACTAAGTATAGTCCAATGTGTGAGAGAGAAACAGGAAACCGAGATCTTGGGTGAAGACCATTACTAATAACACTAGTCTATAAAAGTAGGAGGGCTGACTGAAGCAGCACCAAAAGTAATCGAAAGACACAAAATCTTTCATAATACTACTGCTGAACGTGCATTGCTTATTCAATGAAGTGCATACTGTGCAACCCCAGCTTGCTCTTTCAACTCCTGCTGCATCAGCCAGCCCGCAAACAACAACCATCCATGTCCTACTATCTCACAAGCAGGCAGCAAGTTATTCAGATACCTACAACACTAGGCTACAGCCAACATGAAGAATAAACTGCTACTGACCCCTGTTGTACAGACCCAATGGACTAGCAGGAAACCAAATCCAAATCAGACCGTCTCCGTGCGGCCTGGGATTTAACTCATTGATGCTAGAATCACCTCGACACCGAGAACTCACCCTACACCGCACGTCCCAACAATTCTGGATCTGGAACAACTGCAGGTTCAGTTCAGTTTCAGGAGCAATTAAGCCAGCATTCATTCCCCTAGCTAGAAGACTAACTAACATTCTTCAGCAGGCTCCAAACTAGAGAATGATGGAAAGTTTCTCAACAAATCG